>NC_083474.1:4468063-4680108 GCF_030014155.1 Tachysurus vachellii
TGATGTGGGAAACTTTTCTTCTGTTGTGGTATTTTGTCATTAAAATGATGTACGACCAAAGATAAGGCTTTGGGAGTGATTGAATCATAAAATCTTGACCTTAAGGAGAAGGACATGGAACTGTACTGTGACAAAGTATGGAACATTGTGTTTATCTCAAACAATCGTGCACACCACCTGATTCATTTCGTTTGTTCAGAAGTTTAACCATACTCCATACAGACGTTTTATGCAGCTTACACATACCCCGTACTGTAAATATGTCATTTGAATATTGTTGGCACTTACCTGCATATCTTCTGTGATTGCCCAGATATCTCTAATCTTTGGTGTCAAGTGGCAGTATTTCTTGGGATATTTCAGAGTTTACAGTCTCTATATCGCTTGCCTTACTTTTATTTAATGACGACTCATCATTCAGTATTTGAACTAATTTGGTTTCTAAGAAAGTTGTATTTGCAGGTTTAACCACTGCAAAAAAAGTCCATAATGCAGTCTTGGTTTTCACCTGAGCCCCCTTTAATAAAAGAATGGTATAATTATTTCAGAGATATTGTTCTTAAAGAGAGATCATTGGCTGCCATCCACAAAGCACGCAGCTCAACTATGGACATTTGGGACAGGGACATTGCTGCACTTTTGAAATCGCCTCTATTCCCTTAGGGCTAGCACATAATCTAAAAGGGTCTTAACAACAAAACTAATGTCATTGTATCTGTCGTATATATTAGTTTGTTTATTTATTTATGTTTCAAGGCTCTTGCAATTGTATATAGTTTAAAAATGATGTTTGTTATATATACACACTTGAATACACTACACTAGTAAATATTACCGGATGTGTGGTGAAGTGAAGTGTACATCCTGTCTTGAATATTATAAAGTTGATCACAAAAAATAAATAAAATGATGTGTGGCTATCAGAATTTTCTGTCAATGCTTTTTAAATTTGGTTAATGAACAGCCACACATTCCGAATAATATTATCCCTGTCCTGCCTTATTGGGTCACTATTCTACATTTCTGTCTCACTGACACTGTCACTATGTTCCGCATCTTGCCCACTTTCTGATCTACATATACTCCATTTCTCAGTCCCATCTGTTTCCTGTAACACGTTTGCACCGAACCAGATATTTTGCCCTACACGTACTCATCACACACGTTCCCCGTTCCATATGTTCTCCATCCCACACGTTGGAAATGACGTTCTCTATCATAACTTTAACCGTTTCATGAAAGAGAAGGCAGATTTGTTTCCACACACATTCAGGACAGCGAGCATGAACAAAATAGTGTGAAGAATAAAGAAGAAAATTGAGTGGGATTTCTGACTGCAGACAAACTAGAAGTGGGAGAATATAGACAGAGAATGAGCGAGAGAGAGAATATGCAAGTGCAACTGACAGTGCAAGTGACAGTGTGAATCTCAACATCATTAAGGACATCTCCTCAGACCCGCATTTCTTTAAGCAGCCAGTGTTATGTAATAGTTTGTTTTGTTTGTTTGAGTGTTAGTTTGAATTCTGCACTGTGGATCTCAGTAGCGATGAAAGATTATTCACACACCTGGGTAACCATGTGAAGTGCTCCTGAAAGCTGGAACACTGTAGCCTCCAGTTTAGCACAGTGCAGAAAATGTGTACATAATTACAGCTGCCTCAAAAGACAATTCAAACATGAACTACATTATCATATCATTATGAACTCATTTTAATGCACTTGTTCAAATACATTATCTTCTCTGTATGAACAGCTTAAACACAAGAACTTATACAGCAGATGTTTCTTATAAAAAGAAGTTTTCTGTAAGATGTTTGTTTATGTAACATTCATGGAAGGAGTCTCCAGAGTCAGGGCTTTGTAACAGTCAGAGGTGAAGCAGTGACTATTTCTGACATGTTCCAGACGAAGGAATTTACACTTCCTTGCAGTTTCTTAGTAACATGACAAGCTACGTGGGATTTTCTTTTGCCTTAATAACTTAAGAACGGCTGGTGATGTCGGAGCGACAGTTTCTAGCTGCTATAATGAAAGTGACCACAGGAAAAAACTTATTTTATCAACATTAATTGTACCTATAAATAGATAAAAACTACCTGTCACTTAATAAACTGCAATTGTTGGTAACTTGCTATGGTGTAAGGGGAAAAAAGGGGACATTTCATCATTATTTATCTGACCCATCATATTGTGTTTCTCACATATCACATGAAACTATAGAAGGTTTAAAATTTGTACACTTTTCCTCACCTGAAAATTCTCTCAATTAAAAATCAAACAAATTTTGCTTTTTACTGAATTAATAAATAAATTGTTCTTACATCATACCAGAACCTAATCCAGAGATTATTTAAGATTAAGTTTGTAAGTACAATTCCAGCCATTGTATTTGGCCCCGTGTCACTAATCCTTTACCGTCATGATGATTCAGAGCTCACCTGAGAAACACGGTGGATTAAACATAAAACTGAACCTGAACGCAGTGTGTGTGTTTTTCCAAAGGTCCTTGAGAAAGGTGCAAACTCTCGTCCGTGATAACAACAGGGTTTTATGCGAGGCCCGGCTCAGATATCAGCTGACTTCCTTTTAGGTGAATTGTCTGAGCGTGAGAATGAGAACAAGATAAACCTGAGGCATAAGGGACTATAAATCACTGAAACATCGCTGATGTGTCACATAATTGTGGAGCTTACAATATTACAACTTTTATATTTAACAATATTTACTAAATCTGTAAAGAATCCAGAATAGATTTAGGACCTCTGATTGTATTGGTAATATTTCTTTGTAAAAATCATTCTATTTTATACAAGTTCACATTAAAGTACTTAAATATCTATTCATCCTGTAAGTACATTTCTAATAACCAGTTTCAATTTTCAATCTCTGTAACAAATTTATCTTAAAAAATAAAAAGGCAAATCTTGCAAAATTTCCACTTTTTGCTTAAGTTGTGTAGCATTTATGTTTTAATTTTGCCCTCATTTCTCTGAAACATTAACATTACTAGACTTTAAATACCCTGATTAAAGAAAGAACATTATGTTTCAGTTACAAATACTGTAAGCTTAATCTAACACCACATTTAATTTCCACACTTAAAAAATTCACAAATCAATATTTTTCTTAATGATACAGAACACATGAAGGTCCTCAGTCATCTCTCTAATCAGATGAATTCAGAGCAAAACAATAAAAAACTAAATATGGCACGACCAATAGTAAGTTTCATTCTATGAGAAGTTCCTTTACTCTTTCCTATAAATTTCCCTTTACTCTGAAAACGACACAATTGAGAGGTCAGACTTTAATTTTTCAGATGCCCAGGAAAGTGTACTTGCCCTTTAAAACTTTGATAAAGTAAATAATTGTACATTTTGTACTGTTGTATCATAGAGGATAAACTTATCTGACATTGTTCATGACTGTATCTTTGTTTCTGAAAGTATTGTCCTTTTCCTTCATAAAAACACATTTGTTTATATATAATAGTTGTGTTTGTTCAATAAAAACACTTTGTTCACTTCATGTAAACACTTCACACACAGTAAGATGATTAAAACCTCATGACAAACTAGCTGCATGGCTAATCTGTAGGAAAATGTGGGTAATCTGAGGTTACAGTTCAGATTTTGTCTAGTTTCATGTTACTGTGCGGCTTTAGGTCTCTGCACAGCTGCAGAAAACTCGACATCCGCCCATTAAACACTGTTTACACTGGAGTAAAATCCTATAAAATTGAACAGACCTGTATCTTTAAGCACCACAAGGTCTGATCCTCGCCTTCCGCAAACAATTCTCACATCATCGCTAAAGAAAGAGAACTTGTCGAAGACCCGGACGTGGGCCGCTGATTAAACACGGACACTGAGGTAAAGTCAACAGCACGCACAAATCACGCAGTAATCTGATCTATTAAGCCCCAACACGCAGAGCACCCATGCAGTGTGTTAAACTCAACAAAGGAAATGAAACACTAAAAATTTCTTTCTGTACACTGATGGACTTGAGTGAAACAGGATATGATGTATGGCATGATAACCCTGACCTTCATCCAGACAGTGTAACCCTTTTTAGAGTGCGTGAAATAATAAAACATAAATTTCACATAAAGCATGATTTTTTTTTACATCATTCATTCATAATTTCTGATGTTTCTAAGTGAATACCAACATGAACCCAGTCTGATAGGTTAACCTTGATGATGGTGATGATGATTTGCTGTATTCATATAATTTCTGTAAAATTGTAAGTTTATAAGAGGGCATACTTCACTGTAGTTGCAGGTGTGATGTGAATGATCTGGGGATAAGAGGAGTTGGTCAGGTAGGTTTGTTATCTAGGATAGTCACATGGTAGTTTAGTCATGTAAGTAGTATAGGTTAGTTAGTAAGGTCTGTTATTTGTTTAGGTTAGACAGCAAATTGTAGGTTAGACAGGTAGGTGTAGGTCAGACGGGTAGGTTAGACATGTACAGTAGGTGTAAATCAGACAGGTAGGTTATACAGGTGGGTGTAGTTCAGACAGTCGGGTTATACAGGCAGGTGTAGGTTAAACAGGTAGGTGTAGGTTAGACAGGTAGGTTAGACAGGTAGAGGTAGGTTAGACAGGTAGAGGTAGGTTAGACAGGTAGAGGTAGGTTAGACAGGTAGGTTAGACAGGTAGAGGTAGGTTAGACAGGTAGGTTAGACAGGTAGAGGTAGGTTAGACAGGTAGGTTAGACAGGTAGGTTAGACAGGTAGAGGTAGGTTAGACAGGTAGGTTAGACAGGTAGAGGTAGGTTAGACAGGTAGGTTAGACAGGTAGGTTAGACAGGTAGAGGTAGGTTAGACAGGTAGGTTAGACAGGTAGAGGTAGGTTAGACAGGTAGGTTAGACAGGTAGAGGTAGGTTAGACAGGTAGGTTAGACAGGTAGGTTAGACAGGTAGAGGTAGGTTAGACAGGTAGGTTAGACAGGTAGCTTAGACAGGTAGAGGTAGCTTAGACAGGTAGAGGTAGGTTAGACAGGTAGAGGTAGGTTAGACAGGTAGGTTAGACAGGTAGAGGTAGGTTAGACAGGTAGAGGTAGGTTAGACAGGTAGGTTAGACAGGTAGAGGTAGGTTAGACAGGTAGGTTAGACAGGTAGGTGATTCCGCTGTATCTCACCTTGATTTTGTGGAGCGATTTCTCCTCCTCCAGGATTTGAATCAGAACCGTGATGCCGGACTTGTTGTAAGTCTGACTCCATCCTTCATCCAACACACACTCGTGTTTGAAGTTGTTGAAGGCTTGGTCATCCGGGATCAGAACCGATTCACCGGACATCTTTCCTAAACACTCCGAGTGCTATTAGCTCGTGCGCTCCAACAATAACGGAAGCAGGCGCTGAAACCGGATCCTGCGTCAAACTAAACCGGGTTAATGGTTTAAACCCTTGCTCTGATTTAGTTTTTTCTTAGTGTGTATATCTTAATCTGTGGGAAACCGTCACCGTGACGTTGTGTAAGTTTTATTGCTGGCAGATAAAGCGTCGCGAGCGCAGAATTTCTAAACAAGCGGCGTCCGGTGCGCGCGCGTCTCGTGACTCTCAATTAGTGTCGGTCAGCAAAACCTAACGAGCTTCACAAACGCACGCGAACGCTCTGGATTTAATCGCTGAAATGGCTCTTGTTCTAACACTGTAAAAGACGAATTAACGCCCTTTATCCCGACAGAGTGCGCGGCAGACGGTAAACAGCTCCGGTAGGGAAGCGGAGGCGGAAAAAAAAAACACCGCAGCTCTGTGTGGTGGTCGAGCGCGAGCGCTGAGTGGGAGAACCATCCGCCGCCGCTGGTTAGGTCTCCCCGTGCGCGCACACACGCAGACCTTCAGATGAAAAAGATGAGTGACAGACGTGGACCGCCCACCTCACAGAGAGAGAGAGAGAGAGAGAGAGATGACGTGTACAATTATAATACCCAGCTGCCTGATACCTGTTTTTTTGGTCTGTTTTCTTTTAATTTTAGAAGAAATATAATTATATAGTTAATATTTTAATTGTTTTTAGAAACGTAGAAGTGTTTAACTGATATTTAAGAGCTGTTTTTAAATTCAACGTTTATAAGTGATGAGGAAGAGGAAGAAGTGTGCTGAGTCAGCATTTAGCACAATATGAACTAATGTTCTAAATGAACGAGTGTTCATCTGTTCTGCACTTTATCTTGTTTATTCCTTCACTCTCTTCATTATTTGGTGTAATCTGAATGCCCATGTGACACTTTGTGTCAGTTTTATGTCATATCCAAACTTATTTGATAAGATATTGTTTACTAACATAATCAAGAATCACTATCATTCCTTTCTATGTTTTACTCCACAATGCTCTTCTTCTTCTTCTTCTTCTTCTTCTTCTTCCTCTTCTTCTTCCTCTTATTATTATTATTATTGTTGTTGTTGTTGTTGTTGTTGTTGTAAGATGTAGAAAAGTATTGTGTTCTCATAATTTTCTGTGTGTGTGTATGTGTGTGTGTGTTTGCATGCGCACATTCACATTTGTCCTTGGTGTTGTGTTTATTCGTCCTTCACTCACCATTTTGATATTTTTTCACTGTCTGTCCTCCCAGCTCAGTCCCAAAGTGTGTTACTAATGAAGTGTGTTACAGCTCTGCATTGAATGTTGTTTCTTACTGCAGTCTCCTTCTACCCTGAGCACAACTCCATAATCACTCCACATTGAGCTCAACAGGGCAAAGGCTAATGCTGTAACAATGCTGTAACAATGCTAATCCATGAAATACTGATAGCTAGTGCAACACCACAGAGTCACTGAACACACAGAGAAACCCAGACATGTTTAGGGAAGAGATTAAAAGTAATTCTGTGTGTGTTACTGTAAAATAGTAAGTAATGTGTTTTGTGGTTAAGCAGATTTACTTTTATGACCCTGTAATGTATATAACAGCAGATCCTCAAGTTTCTTATTTCTTATTCTTATTTTCATCATTTTACATACATTTATATGTTAATAGTTACATTTAATGGTTGTGAAAGTTGTGACTTAGTTCCTGTTGTCACTTATGTTATAGCAGCTATAAATGTTTATTCCCTCACCATCCTCACTTGTCATGTTACTGAGAAACCACAAATATGTCAGAAAACATAAACTTTTTAGTTTGAATTTTATTTCTGGGACTCCTTCCATAAATGTTACACAATTATGTTATTATTGTAGTTATTACTTTTTTGCTCTGAGAATGTTAATAGAGAAGTACAAGATGGTCAGAAGGAGCTGCACTGCATCTTTGTGGATTTAGAGAAAGCGTATGACGGTGCAGAGAGAGGAGCTATGGTACTGTTTGAGGATGTCAGGAGTGGCAGAGAAGTACGTCAGAGTAGTTGTAGATAGATATATAGTATTTTATATTTTAAATTAATATTGTTAAATTAATTGTAAACTTTAAATGTGCGTATTTATTTATTTATTTTTATTCTTATTTTTTCTTCTTATTGTTATTTATATTATATTATATTATATTATATTATATTATATTATATTATATTATATTATATGTTTCTGTACTTCTGTAAATCTGCTTTGAGACAATGTGAATTGTTAAAAGCACTACAAAAATAAATTGAATTTGAATTTAGTTCAGGATATATATGAGAGGAGTATGACAGCAGTGAGATGTGCTGACAGAGGAGTTCAAGGTGGAGGTGGAGCTACATAAAGGATCAGCTTTGAGTCCCTTCTTGTTTGCTATGGTGATTGACAGGTTGACAGATGAAGTGAGACAGGAATCGCCAAGGACAATGATGTTTGCAGATGACATTCTGTAGTGAGAGTAAAGAGCAGGTGGAGGAACACCTGGAAAGGTGGCGGTCTGCTTCAGAAAAAAGGGGAATGAAAGTCTAAGAGTTTAAGTATTTGGGGTCAACCATCCAGTGTGATGGGGAGTGTGGAAAAGAGGTGAAGAGGCGAGTATAGGCGACTTGGAGTTGGTGGAGAAAAGTGGGTGGAGTGTTGTGTGACAGAAGAGTGACAGCAAGAATCAAAGGAAAGGTGTAGAAATCAGTAGTGAGAGCAGCTCTAATGTATGGGTTAGAGACTGTAGCAGTGAGGAAAAGACATTAGGTAGAGATGGAGGTAGCAGAGATGAGGATGTTGAGGTTCTCTTTAGGAGTGACAAGGATGGACAGGATCAGAGAGACCAGATTGGTCAGAGAGACTAGATTAAGATGTTTTGGACATGTACAGAGGAGGATGTTGGAGATGGAGCTGCCAGGTAAGAGGTCAAGAGGAAGGACAAAGAGGAGATATATGGAGGTGTAGAAAAAGGACATGAATTTAATTGGTGCAAGAGTAGAGGATGCTGAGGATAGAGTTAGTTGGAAACAGATGATTCGCTGTGGCGACTGCTAACAGGAAAAGCTGAAAGAAGAAGAAGATTGTAGCGATTACTTTTGCTTTTCTGACATTAATATTGTGGACACCAAAAAATCAAGTTTACATAATTTTCCTTCTTTTAAAACAATAAACAGTTGAACAAATAAACTGTTCTTTGTGTAAACTACAAATAAATCATCATCCCTGGACTTCAAAACTGGAAGACAGTCAGTCAGTCCAGATCGGGAGCAATGACTCCAACACCACCACACTGAACTGAACACTGAAGGGGCCCCTCAGGGCTGTGTGCTCAGTCTACTGCTGTTTACACTGACCCACAGTGCACAACTCCAACCACATCATCAAGCACTAAATCCCTGGCAGAGAGACTCACCTGAAGAGAAGATCAACACAATCTCACTTCCCTCTATCACAGACATTTACACTACATGCCACATCCACAAAGCCAAAAGCATTTTTGATGACCCCACACACCCCTCAAACACACTCTTCACCCTCCTGCCATCTGAAAAAGGGTACGGAAGCACTCAGTCCCTCACAACCAGTCTGTATAAAAGTTTCTTCCCTCAAGCCATCAGACTGTGAGACTGGTTTCACACACACACACACACACACACACACACACACTCAAATCATCTTTGCACACAATTTTTTCTACATGCTTAAATGTTGTAGAAATTATTATTAAATTAAATGTAATTATTTTTGCACATATCTTTACTTTTTCTAATTGCTGCTACAACTGTTTTGGACACCCACAGACTGTATACTTTTCTGCGCTATCTTTTTGTATCTGTCCTGTATCTGTCTTGCAGATTATTGTATTGTCTGTTTGCATTGTCTCTTGTTCTGCTCTGTCTTTTGTCTTGCACTATTTGCACAAGCTTGCACACATGCACTTTATGTCAATAGGTTAATTTCTCCTTTTGTCATTTCGCCCTAGTCCCATGTTCTCTTATGTAGCTTTGTGTCTTAATGTATGGTTGTTGTTTCATTTCACTGTGTACTGCATCAGCTTGACTTGGCTTATTTATGTAATTTAATGCATTTATTTCACTACAGAGACAATTTGCATGAGAAATGATATTTTAAGATTTCTTTCATTTGTATTTTGTTGGCTTTCTTATGTTTACATGTAATTCATACTGTGAACATGATTAAAGTGTGTGTGTGAGTAAAGCGTTAAAACAATTTGTTTCTAGAAAGCTCACTGCGCCACCTGCTGGTCTCACTCACACACACACACACACACACACACACACACAAACTCACAAATACACACACACACACACACACACACACACACACACACACACACACACACACACACACACATATATATATATATATATATAAAGGATTTATTCACATGTATCAGTTGAGTTTTATTGATTAATTTGATCATGTTACACTGCAGTGTGTTTTTCAGGTTAAATACTTCCACTGTAGAAACATCTAGAAGGCGCGCGCTGATTGGCTGAGTAGTGATCAACTCAATTTCCCATGATGCATTACGTGTCGGTGACGAGTTACACGCGCTGCGCTCGCTTCCCCGTGTCAGGATTTGTCACGTGTCTATACCGTTTATTCCTCACTGATTACCGGAGACTTTGTGCACTTCTTCTCTACAGTCACTTATCTCCCGATCCCCGCGCGGCTGTAACTGTAAGGAGCGCGATGTTGTCCGCGGTACCGAAACGTTTGCTCATGCGCAGGTCCCGCAGTCTGTCACCCTGTCGCCTCCTCCACACCGACCCCGGGCAAGCTAATGTGCGCCGTCCTAATGTGGACGACCTTCAAGCTTCTGTGAGGAGGAATCCGGGGATTTTCGCGTCCTGCGCCTCCAGAAAGTGTACGTTAATGAGGGAGCGCGAGGAAGCGTGTAACAATACCGGGAACCTTCATGCGCAGTACCGGCAGTTAGCCAGCAGGTGGCGCACGAGCCTGGAAAGTCGGAGGAGCTCGTGGGCGGCGCTGGTCACCGCGGGACACACCGGGTCTTACCGGGAGGAGAGGGGGGGCCAGAACACCGGGTCTTACCGGGAGGAGAGGGAGGGGCAGAACCCCGGGTCTTACCGGGAGGAGAGGGAGGGGCAGAACACCGGGTCTTACCGGGAGGAGAGGGAGGGGCAGAACACCGGGTCTTACCGGGAGGAGAGGGAGGGGCAGAACACCGGGTCTTACCGGGAGGAGAGGGAGGGGCAGAACACCGGGTCCAGGGGATGGAGAGGAGCAGCTTCAGCAGGAGTTCTGTCCACTGGCGCCTTGGTCTTCTGCTTCAACAAAGACAACAACAAAAACACTGGTAAATACAGAAACCATCTTCTTCATCATCATCATCATCACTAGAGTTCAGTTCAGATGTAATTATTCAGTATTTTACAGACTGTCACGAAGCAGCTTTACAAAAATATTCATGCAGCTACAGGTCCCTAAACATTTTATCCTGGTCAGAGTGACAGAGAAACACACACACACACACACACACACACACACACACACTTGCAGTATTTGATTTCTTCAACAAAACTATTAAACTGTTTTCTTAAATAGAAAATGAAAATGTTAAATATTTAAAATTGAAATCAAAATGTATTTCAAAGCTGTAAAGCAGTAGAAGCTGTGCAACTGTGTACAGTATGTATGATTTCATATAAAACTGAAAAACAGTATATCTGATCCACTTTCGCAGGTTATTGTTATTATTATAACAATATTTATTTTAAACTGGAAAAAATCCACGTGAACACCAAGAGAAGATGTGAAACTCAACACAGACATAAACCTGAGTTCAGGATCAGTCCGGAGGAGACAATCAGCCACTGCACCACATCATCATAACAATAACTTTTCTTTACTGATTGATATAATATCCAATCCCTCTAAAGTCTCCTTCACTCTCAGTGCTCACTCTGTAGGCTCCCTAATAAGAGACATTCAGAGTGCACTTCAACATCACTATTAAACCTGAAGGGTCTTAGGGTTATACATATTCCTTTATAAGTTCTGGTGTTGTCTGAGGCTGATGTTTTTCCTGCACTGCGTGAATGGACTCGGGTCACAAATCGTACTGTAATGTTGGTGATGAGTGTCACATGATTCTGCTCTTGTTTTCACAGCTGAGGCTCTTCTGAACGCAGCCAGATCCAACAATGCAGAGGAGATGAAAAGGTAAACAATTCACCTGAGCCACAAGTTTGTGAAATGAAAATTCCAGCTGCACTGAGAGACAAACACAAAGAAACCTGCTGTAATTCTGCTGAATAAAGCATCGTAACACTGCAGAATAAAAGAAACTAACAGCTTGCATGACTTCATGTAAGTTAAACTGTGTAGTGTTAAATGTGTAAAGTAAAAATATGTCCAAAACATCAAATATTTTGGAGAAATTGTTTAATTCAGAACATTTATGAAATGTGAACAGACAGTAAGAAATTTTTAATGCATGGAAAGTTTGTAATTATTGTTTTTTTTTAATCATGGCATTACAGACAGCTGAGTTTGTGTAGTGCACTGAGAAGAGATGTCCACTAGAGGGCAGACGTGTTACAGAACTCAGTGATACGAGGAGAGCGAGGGAGAGAGAGACAGGGAGACAGAGAGAGACAGGGAGAGGGAGAGAGAGAAAAGGACAGGGTGACAGGAAGGGGCAAAAGGAGGCAGAGGGCATGTGAGCAGCGAAACACAGCCTGCCACCAGATGAGAATAATATGGACTCCCACACAGATGGGATGATGAGCTGAAACACAAATATGCCAAGTGTGACCCTCAAATTTTTAGAACTACAGAATGTGAGGGTCAAACAGAGTAGAAACATACTCTGTGTGTGTGTATGTGTGTGTGAGTGAAGCATGACACCATAGTGCACCATCTGTCACGTGTGTGTGGTTTTTAACTGAATACACAATTATTCACAATTCACAATTATTGATAACTGATGTTTTTGTAACTGGACATAAAGGTACATTTTATTTATTATTATAATTTATATTTATTCATGTTGGGTTTACTGTAATCAGAACACACATCACTCACACATGCAGCGGTATCTGAGTGAAGAGCTGGCCAGGTAAGGAATAGCGTTAGGCAGTAAAGTGTGTGACACCTGAGCGTGTGTGTGTGTGTGTGTGTGTGTTACACAGTGATTTAAGATACCCTGGGGCAGATGTACAGATGGTTTCACATAGTGTGTGTATGTGTAAAAGACAGCAGATGTGTTAAGTTAGAGTCCGGTAGTAACACAGGAGGTTGTGTTTACAGTAAACACACACACACACATCTCCAGACAGACAGCAGCAGAAGAGTGTCTCATTTTCATTTCTCATTTTTACAAAGCTCTCACCTTTCCCCCCGTCACCTGTCTCACCCCCTTTCTCTCTCTCTCTCTCTCTCTCTCTCTCTCTCTCTCTCTCTCTCTCTCTCTCTCTCTCTCTCTCACTCTCAGGTTGCTAGCAGATGGAGTTGATCCAAATACTCGTCATCATCTCGGTTGGACTGCTCTAATGGTTGCCTCCATGAACGGACAGCACAAGTAAGTATGTGTGTGTTTCTGAGAAGACACAGGATTTGTACATGTACAATTGTACAATTTATTTTATTTAAATGTGAAAGTAACTAAATGTTTTGAGGACATGCATTTGGATGAAAGTGACAATCCAAACCAGATTATTATAACAATAATATTCTTCAATAATAATAATAATAATAATAATAATGCCTGGTATAATAATGTCATGAAAAGTCTGTTACTGTTCCTTCCTTTATGAATCAGGAAAATCATGTATATAAAGTGTTCATATAGAATAAAGTGTGTTATTTCATCATTAAATATAACAGACAATGAGGGTCCAGTTACTGGAGACTTCAGCTATTTTCCACACAAATGTCATCATCATGAGAAAGTTGATAAGAATTGTGTTACAAAACAATGTTCTACAGTTGTGTTGCAAATTGTGTTAGTACACACACACATGCGCACACGTACGTATGCACACACAGCACTTGGTGACTAGAAATCACTTTTCTTTACATTTTCTTAATTTTGTACGTAGCGAGTTTCAGTCTAGTCTTAATATTTATTTCTTCAACAATTAAAATACCTAAAAGAAATATTAAGGTAAAAATTAGGTTTTTTTGGAAATAGAGTGTAATGCATACAGTCCTGCTACATTATATTTCAATTCAATTCAATTTTATTTGTATAGCACTTTTAATAATGGACATTGTTTCAAAGCAGCTTTACAGAACATCAGAAACTTAGTTTAAAACATTCAAGATAAATATTAGACTTATATTTAAATGTGTATGTAATTATCCCTAATGAGCCTGAGGTGACTGTATGTAGGTTATATATCTGTATGTTGGTTATTGAAATTGATGTTAGTGTTAGAATTATTTAAATAAATTCTTATGCGTCAGTTGTATAAACAGTGATGTTAATGTAAAACCTTTCATTCTTCTGACAATGAAAAAAAAAAATCTCTCGAATCCCTTTGTGTTCTATTTTATTGGATACTTGTGTAGAATCAGATCCATAGAGAGTTTTAAGCCCAACTTGCTCACACTTGGTTCTCGAAAACCAATTAGTTCTTCAGCCATGAACGTCATCTTAAGATTTTTCCATGTCTTGTTATAAATCGTGTGATGTGACGTTAAGCTGTTTCCTTACTCTCAATGGTGGGTGAAAAAAACTCACGGCTTTCTAAGAGTCACGGTGTCCCTCCTTAATAAATTCAATTAAAGCTTCACAAACACACCCACAGCCAGAGGAAGAAGTAAGTGTGTGTGTGTGTGTGTGTGTGTGTGTGTGTGTGTTTAGGGGGGCGTCCGAATCCAATTTGGAGAACCGCACTCTGTGAGGTCGTGCCCTCGCTTTTGAGCCGAAGTGAAACAGATGCCATAGCGAGCGAGCAAACAGAGCTGAGAGCTGAAAGGTTAAAAGCTGATGTCTGTGCTGCTGTTCCACTTAATGACTGCTGCATCATTCTTTATGATTATTTAACAATTTACAGCAGAAACACATTTCCTCTAATTCTCTCTCAGCATTTGTTTGGAAAGGAAATGTTGTGAAGTCATTTTGTTTAAGTGATAATAGTTGAATTGCTGTATTTTAACTTGAACTCCTTTAGATTGATTATTTATTTTTTGTTTCCTCAATAGTGAGTGTTTAAAGGTGAAGGTGTGAAGACATGTATGATGTGCAGTCATACCGAAGGTTTCACTAGACACTAGTTCTTCCATCTTTAATGATTCCTAATCCACAAATCAGATCCATAACATGCCACAAATTTCAAACCTTGAACAATGTAGCATCAGTCGCTGAGAGTGGGCGGGGCTTAGCATCGCTCACCAACATCAAGAAGCCTCACTTCTGTATGCGTGTGTGTGTGAGTTATAGCTTGGGGTGTGGGTGTCATGTTAAGTGTGTGATCAGACAAATGCCTTTGTGTAAATATTTATGACAAAAAATAATAGATGTCTGTTTATCATTATGAGTAAACATGTTTGTCTCGCTCTCTCTCACACTCACACACTCCAGTGTGAGTAGATTAACGACGAAAAACTTCTCACCCACTGCACACTGCTCCCGGGTGTGTGTGTGTGTGTGTGTGTGTGTGTGTGTGTGTGTGTGTGTGTTTACGCAGCGCTGGTTATGAGTGGTATAACTCACGGCTTCCACAGCAGTGTCTCTGTCTTTCTGTCACTCAGACCCCCTTGTGTCCAATCAGAGCTGTGGGGTGAGAGAGGGACAGACAGTATCTCTCTCTCTCTCTCTCTCTCTCTCTCTCTGTGCCTCTTTTCTCTGTCTTTCTGTCTCTCTCTTTTTCTTATACTCTTGTTTCCTTCTGTCTTAGTTTCTGCTTTTAACCCAAATAATTGCTTGTTTATTTCTTTTTTTAGTTTGGCCACAGTGTAGATGAACTGTATGATGAGCTGAGGAACACACAGGAATGAGCTGTAATAGACTCTCAGAATAGTGGACAGAAACTGAATCCATCAGAGCATCATCATGATATAAGGACATTAATTTAACTACTTCAGCTACAGCATTACGATTCTCTCAGTGTAGATGAACACAGGAAATGATTTAAAAATGAAAACCTGAATTTAGGGCTGATTTCAGTTGATTCGTCCCCTGATCTTTACATTAAATTGTGTTAAATAAGTCATAAAGACTTCAGCTTTAAAATCATAATAAATGTAAATAATCTACTATAATGTTGGGGTAAATGCAGCTGATTCTAATATTATGTTTAGGTTACTTTCGATCGTGTTGCTGTGAACTTCCTCCAAAATGTTTTTAATTCTGCAGATCTTTAAAACATCCTTGAAAACAAATTGATTCATTTAAATCTGAGCAGAAAGATTTCAGCATTCCAGCCACCACACGGATACAGAGTGAGAGATGGAGTGAGAGACTGCGAGACGGAGCGAGAGACAGCACAAGAGACAGCACAAGAGACAGCACGAGAGAGCGAGACACAGAGCAAGAGAGAGGCAGAGAGACAGGCAGGGTGACAGGCAGACAGAGAGAGATGGACAGAGGTTTAGATAGAGTGAGCGACAGCCCAACGGAGAGAGACAGTTTCAGACAGACAGACAGATCAAGGTTTAAGCATTAACACTGAACAATGTTACTGCTGCATTCAATGTAATATTTAAAGAGCAGCATTTGGTCAAAAAAGTGACGTGTTTGCTTAGCTTTGATGTGTGTGTGGACTCTTAACCCGCACTTTCCCTCCGCCCCGAGGGTTTGTCCTTTCACGTGGACAATAAGCAGCAATGAACTGGAACCTTGTTGACCGTTTTGCTGAGGCCTTTCACACTCAGAGAGAAAGGAAAACACAAGCACTAAAGCTTTTTTCCCTTCCAGAAAGAAAGAAGAGGAGGTGGAGTGGGGAATGTAGACTGGGATTATACGTCTTTTAGGAAGGAGAGAGAGCAACTCAGTGGGAAAGGTTGGGGGATTATATTGGAAAGGGTGGGAACTGGGCATCGTCTGCTAATAAAAGGAATGAGAAGAGCTCAGAATTTCAGAGACTGGAAGCATCCAGCAAACTTCTGAACTGATTGACGTGTTCACATACACACTTCAACACCTCAAATTTAACATTCTCATTAAAACTGTTTTTAATTTGTTACGTTTTAAATGAGTTTTGATCCTAGTTTGAGTTTTAGAACCTCAGCAGGAATCACAGTTTATCCACTTTATTCATTCATATCTGCAACATTCATACATTGTATATATACACACACACCTTCCTCACACCACCTGTCCAGTGTGTAAACGGTCAGCCATTGACAGCTGGACACCCCTGTGTGTAACAATGGAGGAAAGAGGCAGCACTACTCTGATGTCTGTTTTGTAAACAACAGACAGATTGTTGTGACAGGAAGCAGGTGTGAGAGGAATGAAATTTTAAATAAATGAGACAAATTAAGATGCTGATTTTATACTTTAGACTTCCTTAAAATCTCACTGCTTCACTATTCCTCACAGTCTCACTATAATGTACCTCACTGTGTGTCTGTTTATCACCGTACCGCACTTCACCTCATTATACCTGAGTGTCACTGTCTGTGTTTCTCACTGTACCTCACTGTCTCTGTGTTTCTCACTGTACCTCACTGTCTCTGTTATATACTGTACCTCAATGTCTCTGTTTCTCACTGTACCTCACTGTCTGTTTCTCACTGTACCTCACTGTCTCTGTGTTTCTCACTGTACCTCACGGTCTCTGTGTTTCTCACTGTACCTCACGGTCTCTGTGTTTCTCACTGTACCTCACTGTCTGTTATATACTGTACCTCAATGTCTCTGTTTCTCACTGTACCTCACTGTCTGTTTCTCACTGTACCTCACTCTGTTTCTCACTGTACCTCAATGTCTCTGTGTGTCTCACTGTACCTCACTGTCTCTGTGTTTCTCACTGTACCTCACTGTCTCTGTGTTTCTCACTGTACCTCACTGTCTCTGTTATATACTGTACCTCACTGTCTCTGTTTCTCACTGTACCTCACTGTCTCTTTGTTTCTCACTGTACCTCACTGTCTCTCTGTTTCTCACTGTACCTCACTGTCTTTTTGTTTCTCACTGTATCTCACTGTACCTCTGTTTCTCACTGTACCTCACTGTCTGTGTTTCTCACTGTACCTCACTGTCTGTGTTTCTCACTGTACCTCACTGTCTTTGTTATATACTGTACTTCACTGTCTGTTTCTCACTGTACCTCACTGCATTTTTCTCACTGTACCTCACTGTCTCTCTGTTTCTCACTGTACCTCACTGTCTGTGTTTCTCACTGTACCTCACTGTCTTTGTTATATACTGTACTTCACTGTCTGTTTCTCACTGTACCTCACTGCATTTTTCTCACTGTACCTCACTGTCTCTCTGTTTCTCACTGTACCTCACTGTCTCTGTTTCTCACTGTACCTCACTGTCTCTGTGTTTCTCACTGTACCTCACTGTCTCTGTTTCTCACTGCACCTCACTGTCTCTTTTTCTAATGTACCTCACTGTCTTTGTTATATGCTGTACCTCACTGTCTCTGTGTATCTCATTGTACCTCACTGTCTCTGTGTATCTCATTGTACCTCACTGTCTCTCTGTTTCTCATTGTACCTCACTGTCTCTCTGTTATATGCTGTACCTCACTGTCTCTTTCTCACTGTACCTTACTCTCTCTCTGTTTCTCAGTGTACCTCATTGACTCTCTTTTTCTCAGTGTACCTCACTGTCTCTGTTTTTCACTGTACCTCATTGTCTCTCTGTTTCTCACTGTACCTCACTGTCTCTCTGTTTCTCACTGTACCTCACTGTCTCTCTGTTACAATCTGTATTTTATTGTCTGCTTCTCTCTTTACACACAGTGTTCCTCACTGACTTTGTCTCTGTTTCTCACTGTACCTCACTGTCTCTCTGTATCTTTTTTTTATTGTTCCTTACTGCCTGTGTTCCTCACTCTGCCTCACTGCCTCACTCTCCCTCACTATCTGTCACAATCTCAATGAGTTACTGTGTCTTACATTACCTCACTGTCTCTCTGTACCTCACTATATCGCACTGTCTTTCTGTATCTCACTCTTCCTCACTTTACCTCACTGTTTCTCTGTACCTCACTCTTCCTCACTATACCTCACTGTCCCACTGCTCCTCATGGTATCTCAGAGTATTTCACAGTACCTCAGTGTTATCTGCTAAATGGATAAATTAAATTGATAAAATAAGTTTTTTTTTTTCTTGTGTTCCATTTACCTCCTCACTGCCCACAGATTCTCTCTCTCCCACACACACTTGTGTTTGAGTTTGAGCTTGTCAGGGTCCGGGTGACTTTTGACCCTTCTTTTACACATAAAGTGGAAAAAAAATGCGAGTCTGAAAACCTCTCTTTTAATACTCACTACAAATCTCTTCAATCTGAGGAGTTCTGAATAAATAGTTACTGCTTCTTTTTATGTATTTGTTACAAAGGCTTTGAAAATATTTGACTTGCTCAAAACATTTAAAATATGAATTTCTATGTTAATCGTGTCTGTGCTTAAAAATCTTTTTTTTGACCCGGTAATTTTTGTCCATGCTCTTTCACCATGTGTCAAGAACAACCACATCTATTCCTGAATGTATTAATGACTGCATCTGTTGTTCTCTGCATCTGCTGATATTCTCCACAGCTTGGTCTGTCATGTTCCTTATTTTCTTTGACTTCTTTATGGAGGACATCTGCTACCTCTGTCCATCAACTGAGACCCTTATAACTGCATCAGGAATATGTCTCTTTGTCTATGTGGGACATTCCAGATCTCAACATTTTCAGATTCTAACTTTGTCAGTTAAGTAGCCTTAACTGGAAGCCTGAACACTGAGCTTGAAAATAAACCTGTGTTTGTAGTATAACAATAAAATCCATGTAGCTAAAAAATGTGTCCTAAAGGGAGTGTATATATAGCAATAAAGCAGACTTGTATGGGAGCCCTGAGGAACTGCTGAAGTGGTGTTTTAAAAAAAAAAGCAATATTGACCTAATTATAATTCTTCCTTTAATCTGCAAAGATAATTTACAGTTACTAGTGGGTAATGTAATCATTATCTTGAATATTATTCACAATTTTTTATTGAAAAATAGAAGGGAGAAAAGTACAAGACTTATTCACATAATTGTGTGTGGGTGTGCATTTTTTGTGCATGTCTAGACTCTCAGTTAAGTGCACATTGACAATGACATTGGCTGGGTAAACATAACATGTCGGAAGTAAAGGTACCTGAAGCTCAAAGCCGTCTCTCAGGGTTACACGTTTGTTTTGACTCTTTTAGAGTGAGTTATTTGGGTGAATATTTCCGGAAGATCGAAGCATATGTTGGCTCCAGAAGAGCAATGGAGCATGGGAAGTGTGTACCAAGGTGGACAGGCAAGACGGACATCACCATGGTAACAGGGGAGCCTCCCTTGTTTGCCGTGTTGGCGACTACTTTGATAAAAATGTTGTACAAGTTAGGATTCAGTAAATAATTTTGTATTACATAGAGACAGCTAAGATACTTTGGTTATTATGATCTTAGTTGGTTTTGTAATATCAACATAGACCTCCTACTGTAACTATGGTAACCTGTGGTGGCGTGTTTTTCTGACAGATCTTTTTATGAAAAGCAACACAGCAACCATCAGTGGTGATGTGGAGAAATGGTGAGGCAGTTAATGTAAACTTTCTAAACTACAGCAATTAAACAACACAAGACGAGAAATAACTCAGTGTGAATGCAGCATTAGCCTTCATTCTTCTCCTCTGTTAGCTAGCATTATGCACCGTCTCTCACTCTGAGATGATAAGTCTCCATCTCCAGTGTGACTGTAACCAATCAGATTGTAACTTTGTGCTCAGAAAGATTTGACTCAGTGTAGGACTTGAAGCGATATAAAACGAATTAATTGTGTTCACATTCATTCACACATTTCTTGTCAGACGTGTAGCTCCAGGACAATCAGCACCTCAGCTACATTTTAGAAGTATAACATATTTAAAATGGGTCATGAGATGATTGTAATTCTGAGTCATTTTCTCTGTGTCTCTCAGTGTGGTGAAGGTTCTGTTGGAGTCCGGTGCTGATCCGAACCTCGGAGACGACTTCAGCAGTGTTTACGGAACAGCACGTGATAAAGGCATACACTCGCTGGAGGGTAAGACACTACACCAACACTGACCTGAAAAGGAATCGTAAGATTATTGTCATACCTTTTCTTCTTGTACTGTGGTATGATCTGTATTTCCTACCTTCAGTGTGAATCTTTTTACTTCTTTAGTTTACTTTTATACCATCATGCTAAAAAAAACTTAATTTGCTTCAATGTGTTTTTGAAAGGACAATATTCATGTTTTTAGGTGAAAATACATAATACATCTAAAACATAATCACTCATCAATCCCATATCACTGTCATGTTTATTAAGTTTAAACTGATCACACAAATGTTTCAAATCTCACGTTCTAAACACAAAGCATTCCTATAAAATCTTTAATTATAAAGAAAAACTTTAATTCCTCAGGCTCTTCTCCTGAGTTCTGTCACTTCTGAGCATTACATAGGGCTCTACTATGGCAATATATTGTTTTATGGATTTGTTTTAAAGTCAACGGGGAAAAAACACTAGATAAAAACATGAATATTTATTATAAAATGATGATTTTTGCCTCCTTGAAACCTCCTTTAGTGGATCAGGTGGCGTTCTGTCATTAACATTGTAAACTGATTAACACAGTTGTGCTCTTGAACACGTTAGGTCATTAAAATTTGAGTAACATTTCTAAGTACATGAACAGTCAGATGTTCTGTGTCTTATCAGCATCACAGTTTTTCAATCATCTTTCCCACAGAGCTGAGAAACTTCCTTTAAAATAATAAAATAAAAGTGAGTTATTCTTCTACACCCTCTGTGTGTGTGTGTGTGTGTGTGTGTGTGTGTGTGTGTTTTATTACAAATATCAATTCACTCACGGACAGCGTTATTAAGGCCATCCAAAACACACTCACAAACTTATTTGCATATATGTAATAGTCTTACATTTATTTTTTTATTTATTTTTTTTTATTTTTCATAAAAAGTGCTACACACACCCACACATGCATGCACGCACACACACACACACACACTGTGGTGGGAGACATATTTATATATGATATGTATATTACACACATTTGTATTGTTGGCAGTTTTTTGGGCCGTCTGGGAGGCCGCCATCCCAGATGCACTATGATGGATGGGCGAGCGAGAAGTGTGTGCGTGTGAGTGAGCCTGTGTGTGTGTGTGTGTGTGTGTGTGTGTGTGAGAGAGAGAGAGAGAGATTTGGTGAAGACTGCTGCGACTGCCGTGTGTGTGTGTGCACGTGTGATGGATGGCGTGCTCCTCTCTCCATGACGCTTTATTGAGTTAGCTGTGATTATCCGGCTCTCAGACATTAGTTACCAATGACGACCGGCCTGACAGGGAGAGAGAGAAAGAAAGAGGGAGAGAGAGAGGATGGGAGCAGGAGGAGAGTGAAGGACAGGAAGTGTGTGTGTAAATACCTAATAAACAGCTTCACTCTGTTTATCAGCTCACACATATTTAAAAATGTATGTGTTTGTGGTTTTATGGATCTTAATGCTCAGAGCATTTATATTTCTCCTGCTGGTGCTTGATGAACTTCTTCCTTTATCCACTCACTTTCTCACATCTCTTTGTTCTCCGTTTCTCAGCTGCAGGTTCTATCTCTGGTTCCACATTTCTCTCTCTCTCTCTCTCTCTCTCTCTCTCTCTCTCTCTCTCTCCCCCCTCTCTCTCCCCACCCTCTCTCTCGCTTTCTCTCTCTCTCTCTCTCTCTCTCCCCCCTCTCTCTCCCCCCTCTCTCTCTCGCTTTCTCTCTCTCTCTCTCTCTCTCTCTCTCTCACACACTCTGTCTCTCTCTCTCTCTGTCTCTCTCTCACACACTCACTCTCTCACTCTCTCTCTCTCACACACTGTCTCTCTCTCTCTGTCTCTCTCACTCTCTCACACACACTCACTCTCTCTCCTCTCGCTCTCTGTCTCTTTCTCTCTCTCTCTCTCTCTCTCTCCCTCTCTCTCTCTCTCTCTCTCGCCCTGTCTCTCTCTCTCTCAGTTCAATTCAGTTCAGCAAGCTTTATCGGCATGACCATATGCATCTACAGTATTCCCAAAGCTTTACAGCAAAGAAAGCTCTGTGACCAGTGTGTGTGCTCTGAGTGTTTAGTTTAAACACCGATACAAAACTAACTGAGCTCAGGCATTCAGCTACATGCCGTGTGTGTGTGTGTTCCAGTGCGTGCTGTAGTTTTATTGTTGTTGTGTTATACTTTGGTGAGGTCTGATTGTTCTGGTGTGAAGCTGCCCCTGATGTACAGCCATGTGAGTGTGTGTTAGTGAGCTGAGGTTCAGGACCGATGGCGAGACTCTTCTCGCTGCTCAGCTCATGGCATTGCAGAGTTAAATAGTGAGAGCTCTTGGGTCACTGTTTGAGGCGGAGACGGTATTTGATGGATATTTGCTGTATTTTGAGCCATAGTTGGAAATCAGTGGACTAATTCATCTCTGAGCTGCTGTTTGGGTTGGTGTGCTGCTAATTGATCTAATATAGAAGCTCATTCATATATTAGTGTTAGGATCAAGCAGCATGACTGTTCCACTCCACGCTCCTGAGGGAAGAGTTTAGATCTTTTGTTGCCAATTATAATTACACACATTGTGTACTTTGACTTGTGTGTGTACATAAATATGATGAAACATGTTTTACATCCTACACAACTTTCAAGAATTTTATAAAATCGACCTTTGTGTCGAATTGAATCAAAAGCTTTTTGGATGTATAAGGTGTAAATATTGTGTTTATTGGGTGTTCAGTGTAAATATAATCACTGATACACTGATTTTGGTCATTTAACTGTAACTCAAGAAGTAAGGACGTCATTAAGTCTCGAATTAATGATGCTTCCTAAAATGTTCCACAGTTTACTGTTCATACAGATGCCTCTGTAATTATAAGGATTGTATTTAACTTGACTTTTGAGAATGGTGTTAGAAGACCTTGAGTACTGAGGGGAAAAACCCTATACTCAGGATGTAATGATACTGATGCAGGTGTTGGGTATCAGTCTGATACGGAGCTCATTTACTGATATTGATGTAGGTGACATTAGGAGACATAATGAGACGTAACCCTTCTGTAAATCATCACACTAATATACAGACAGCAGGTAAATCCAGGGGTATTTATTAATGATTAATGCAAACCTGGCTGCAAACTGTAAAAATATTAAGAGGATGAATTACGTCACCTTCTCACAATATAAATAACCTGATAAAGACATCTTAATGGTGTTTAAACAGTAGAGAGAACATGATGAGCAGTATCAAAGTGTGGGATTGAAAATGAGCACAAGGGTTTGTGGCTTGCAGACACAGAAATACTGTTACAATGAGAGTGAACTTTACTAACTGTGAGCACTGAGCACAGAGACACACACACATCATGATCACACATGATCAGTATCCAAAACACACACACACACGTAAAAAGAAAATAGTATCAACCCGTCACAGCACATCAATAATAACACTGATACTAAAGACTAATACTGTAGTATTAAATGACAAATAATTCCCTTTGTCTCTATTTCTCTTTCACAGTGTTGGTGACGAGGGAGGATGAGTTCAGTAATCGCCTCAGCGCTCGGGCTAGTTTCCGTGGTTGCACACCACTTCATTACGCTGTCCTCGCTGATGACCTCCGCACTGTGCGCATGCTCCTCGATGCAGGTGAGGTTAAAGGTCAAGTCACACCTGGCCCTACCATATAGTACACACACACACTCAGTCCTTAACCAGTCGATGATGGCTCCTTAAACAAGTGACCCCCGTTGCCTGAGGCAGTTAGGATCAAGTTGACCTTTAACCCCTGAGAGAGAAGAGCCACGGGACATGCACCAGAGGATATCAGGAAGTGTCAGCATTGAAAGAGAGAGAAGGAAGGAAATAAAGGAAGACATGCACTGCCTGGCTGTTTTCTGTCCTGGGAGTTGTAATCAGGTTGGATGCCTCAGTAAATATAGAAGCATCTGCCTTTTTTTTTTTTGTTTGCCTCTGTACAAATATGCAAACACTTCTCCTGAGTGAAAAATGATGGAATTAACGTGAAATGAAAAATCGCATGCGGTCAGACAGACACTCTGCGTGTCATCCTCATCTTAAAATCTCTCTCCAGAAATGAAATGGTTCTCCTCAGACATTAAATGCATTTCCAAATAAAATGGAGAACTTTACATAAATAGTTTTTTTATATCAAAAACAATCAGATTAGCGATTAAAAAGCCCATTACCCAGAGGCCTCGGCAGCAAAAGGCCACGCCCTGGCAGACAGAGCAGCGTCAGATGTCAGGAACCATCCATCAGAGCGATGACATCATCACCCCGAGACGACTCCAGTAAAGTGCACAGCAGAACGAATGGAAGTAGATTCTTATTTCCTGAGATAGTGCAGTGTATCTGATACACAGCCTTTACCCAGAAGCCCCAGCTACACCATAGCACACTACCTTCTAATATCACAGCAGGACAGAACAGCCATCTGTTCACTTTTAATTTCTGCAAAGAAACTCCAGAAATCTTCACACAAATGTATACAGTATGTATACACAAGATTCTTAAAATATCAGATTTCTGTGACATAAAATAAATAAAGATAAATTATATTAGAACACTTTTACTTAAAACATTTTCAACCTGTACATTGACAGTGAAAAAAGATTCAGAATTGAGTATAAACTAGTTCCCTAAACTGCTTAGTCCTTTTGGGTTTATCAGCTCTGTCTCTTTTCGAGTTTTTGATTTGGATCGTTGTGCTGAAAGTTGAAATTCCTCTTCATCTTCCTAGACTAGATTTGATTGTTTTATCTGTCACATATCTTTTACAGTACAGTGAACAACATCCTATCCAGCATGCTCAGGTCCAAGTGCAGGGTTCTACCCCTGTGTTTAACAGTATAACTGTGATATCCCTGGAGTGTTAATGTCTTGCCTAAGCGCAAGTTTATGTATTGCCTAAGTGCGCTGCAGTGGTGTTGCTGGGGATTGAACCACTGACCTCCTGATCAACCATATTTACTCAGCCACTGGGCATTTCAGTGCCAGAACTAACCTGCATTTGGAGCTGTTCATGATTCCATCCAAGCCAATTAAAGCCCCACTTCTGACAGTCCTTACGCCTGCTGAGGCACTGTGGGGTTTTTATGGTGAAATTCTACATTGTTTGTGCACCAATTATACTTTAGACAACAAGTTCCATCTTGGTTTCATCAGATATACTGTATAATAACACATTTTTCACAGTGGTTTTGGAGCCTGTGTTTTTTTTTTGTTTTTTTTTTGCAAGTTTATCCAGCCTTGTATGTTGGTTTTTTTTCTTTTTGTTTTAGAAAAAGCCTGCATCTTGTCACCCTGGCCCATAACTCTGACATTTTCATAAAACAATAGGTAGCAGTCACATGTACAGCTTCCAGCACTACCAGGTCCACAGCTCCTCTGTATGTCGCTGTGCTCCTGGTGACAGCCTTCCTCACCAGCTCTTTCTTTGCTTTCTCATCAGTTTTGGAGGGAGGTCCTGTTCTTTCTGGTGTCACTGTTGTGCCGTATTTTTTCCACTTGTATATGGTTTTTTCACCTTGTTCTATGGTACAGCTAATGCCTTGGTAATTGGGAATTTATAGCCCTCTCCTGAGTGATACCTTTGAACAACAAGGTCCTGTTGATTCTTTGTAAGCTCTCTGTGGTCAATGGCTCTTCAGTTGAGAAGCTGTCAGAAAAATCCTACAGGAACTACTGAGATTTATTTGGAGTGAGTCTGAGTCACTTCAGTTGATGAAGGTTTCTACTGACTACTGTCTCACATGAGCTTGATAACGATCGCTTCTGAACAACCGCAACATACCAAATTCTAAAAGGATGTTGCACACTTGCGATGTTGCAATGAGGTTGTTTTATTTTTATTTGCTTTTATCTTTTTCTTAAATAAATAATATATTAATTGTTGGTAAATTGTTGTGATGTTAAAGGAATTAAACAGTACAGAATGTGCTGTTATACAAAAATAATGAACATCACTTAAGTTGCTCCACTTCATCACCACAACATTGTTGATTATTTTCCTGTAACAGCACCAGACACACTGGGTTGTTGAACGTTGTAAGATCTCAGCCATGTTAAGCGGATAAAAACGTGAGCCGTGTATTAGAGACATGACCAACAGCCATCCCTGCCCATCTACCACCACCCTACATCAGGAACACTCTCACACAGGGGTCTGGTCACTCGGCTGCTGTTTCAGACACTTTAATAACCAAAGAACATATGAGTGACCTCATACCTGCAGACTTTGTGGTGTCTCTGCGTTCATCACGCACACACACACATGGCCCAGGTCTTGGCTGACGGGTGGTCACACACCTTATTTCCCCTATGAGTGGACAGACATTTCCTCCTCAATCGTCCATTCATCACTGGCCTGCAGGACGTCCCCCTGGTCTCGTGCTGCTCCTGGCCCCGGGCTTGGCTCACTCTCGCTGGGGAAGAGACACAGCTCCGGCCCACGGCTTCTCCACCGCTCGCAGCCATGAGAGGTGACTAATCACCCTAACCATGACCTTTGAACCCTGACCCTCAGGCAGAAACAAGGGAACCACCAGCTGAAAAGAGAAAGACATTTAACAGAGGCTGGTTTATCCTTAAATCTGTGTGTGTGTGTGTGTGTGTGTTTCTTTCTGCGTACACACATGTATCCCTCTAAGGGGTGCCTAATCATTAGTAGTGATTCTCTTTAACACACATGCCCAAAGGGGTGTGTTTGTGTGTGCCTGTGTGTGTGTGTGTGTGTGATATTACAGGACTAAATGATGCTATTTATTATCTGAGAGTGGAAAGAGGGAAGTGTAACAGGAGGACAGGGAAGTGTTTCTTTATTACTTTTCTCTTTTTATGTCGGCTGGCTATCGATCGGCGTTTCTCTGTTTTTGTTCAGAGTTTTCCTGACAGTGTTTGAAATTAGCTCCAGTCTTTAATCAGGACAGGATCTGTACTTAACACACAGCTGTCCATGATGTGTGAGATCTCTGTGGTGTGAGAGGAAGCGAGGCTGGTCTTGAGCAAAGTGTTCCTGTGTAACGTAATGCAGAATATTACATTTATTGAATCTCAAATGAGACACTTTTATGGTAAAAAAAAAGATTTGTTTGTATTCTAATATCTATACATATGTATTTATTGGGTTTTAAATTCAGTCAATGAGTTTTTATACATTTTTGTGTATTGACATGTCTTTGCCTCAGGCAGTGCAGGTCAAACAACAGAACAAAAATCCCTGAGGACACCACGGAAACCATCGCTATGGTCACCATCAACTCTCTCTCTCTCTCTCTCTCTCTCTCTCTCTCTCTCTCTCTGTGTCCTATAATGAGGGAACAATAGTGGAGCTCTGTTTTAATTGAATAAACAGTAGGGAGTCTCTTTCTCTTTCTCTCTCTCTTTCTCTTTATAGCTAAAGCTTGGAAACGGATCATCAAATAATTACAGAATTACATAGATGAACAAATGTACATGCATTCTCAATATAGTCAAGAAAAACTAGACATAAATGTGATTTAAAACTAATAGAACCCTGAGAATAACAAAAAAAGGAAAAAATTGTGTGTATTATATGTCATAGGTGACATGGTCATTCACTGTCCCTCACTTGGTGTAGGTGTGTCTGTGTGTGTGTGTGTGTGTGTGTGTGTGTGTGTGTGTGTCATTTGGTTCCTTGTGAGTCTCTTTTGTTCCTGAATCTTTATTGTGTTAGTGGTGTGTTAGTTGTTTTTTGTTTTGGGGGTTAGGTTAATGTGTTATTGTGTGTTAGAGGTATAATAGTGGTGTGTTAGTTTTGGGGGTTAGGTTAGTGTGTCTTAGAGGTATAATAGTGGTTTGTTAGTTTTGGTGTTAGGTTAGTGTGTGTTAGAGGTATAATAGTGGTTTGTTAGTTTTGGTGTTAGGTTAGTGTGTGTTATTGTGTGTTAGAGGTATAGTAGTGGTGTGTTAGTTTTGGGGTTAGGTTAGTGTGTTATATTGTGTGTTAGAGGTATAGTAGTGGTGTGTTAGGTTTTGGGGTTAGGTTAGTGTGTTATATTCTGTGTTAGAGGTATAGTAGTGGTGTGTTAGTTTTGGGGTTAGGTTAGTGTGTTATATTGTGTGTTAGAGGTATAGTAGTGGTGTGTTAGTTTTGGGGTTAGGTTAGTGTGTTATATTGTGTGTTAGAGGTATAGTAGTGGTGTGTTAGTTTTGGGGTTAGGTTAGTGTGTTATATTGTGTGTTAGAGGTATAGTAGTGGTGTGTTAGTTTTGGGGTTAGTTTAGTGTGTTATATTGTGTGTTAGAGGTATAGTAGTGGTGTGTTAGTTTTGGGGTTAGGTTAGTGTGTTATATTGTGTGTTAGAGGTATAGTAGTGGTGTGTTAGGTTTTGGGGTTAGGTTAGTGTGTTATTGTGTGTTACTGATGTGTCATTGTGAGTTAATTGTATGTTAGTGTTGGGTTAGTGGTGCGTTATTTTCGGATGATGGTTTGTTAGCGGTATGGTGTGCGGTTATTGAGCAGTGACTGATAAACCAGTTTGATGAGGGGACTGGTCTCTCTCTTGCTCTTTCTCTCTCGCTGTCCCTCTCTCTAGCACTCTTTCTCTCTCTCTCTCTCTTTCTCTCTATCTAGCGCTCTTTCTCTCTCTCTCTCTCTCTTTTTCTCTCTCTCTCACTTGCTCTCTCTCTTTCACACTCTCTCTCACTCTCTCTCTCTTGCTCTCTCTCTGTGCGAGCACACTGACCCCCTGCTTGTTGGGATCAATCCATTTTTAGGACACAATATTTTTCCTTCCGTCTCTCTTTTTTAACACAGTGACCCCTAACAGCTTGACCCCAAACCCTGGTGGTGATGACCTTTGACTTGTGTGATGTGTGTGTTGCAGGTGCGAACCCCCTGCAGGTGAATGAGTTGGGACACACTCCACTGTCTTATGCTAAAGAGGGAGAGATGCACACACTGCTGAAGGAGCGTGAGGAAAAGGTACAGCGTGAAGGGGCGGGGCTTACACCACTGCTCACTGATGATTGGTTTAGTCGTTTAAATGACCTACAGTTCAGAAGAGCTTTAACTTTTATTAAAGGAGTTTAGTGTACTGATTACGTCCTCATGTTATAAGAATCAAGCTAATCCCTGTCTCACTGTCCACCTGTCTGTCTGTCCATCTATCTGTCTTCCTGTGTGTCTGTCTGTTTGTCTATAGTTTAAGGAAGAACAGAAGCAGAGGGAGGTGGAGGAGAGGAGGAGGTTTCCTCTGGAGTACAGACTAAAGGAGCACATCATCGGCCAGGAGGGGGCCATCGCTACTGTCGCCTCAGGTAACACACTCATACGCACTCAAATTGTGTGTGTGTGTATGTGTGTATATGCACAAACACACATATATATGTGTACACATATACACATTCAATCATATACATACACACAAATATGAACACTCAAACACAAACATACTAATATACACAATCTCACACAGTCTTGTGTGTGTGTGTGTGTGTGTATATTCACATACACACACACACTCAGACACACAGGGTTGTTTCCCATCACTTTACCTTTTGTACTCTATCACTATCCCCCCAGTGGGTGTGGCTTTGGGGCCAGCCAGGCAGGCGAAAGCAGCTAATTGGTTAATGTAGATTAATGGGCAGGGTTTCGATGAGCACAGGTGGCTGTGTGTGTGTGTGTGTGTGCAGCTGCTGTTCATCCTAGTCTTGGGTGGTTTAACTCAATTACTCTCTCTCTCTTTTTCTATGTTTCTCTCTGTTCAAGTTCAGCACATCTCAACATATTGTGTATGGTGTATATTCAGTGTGTACGGAACATGCTGACATGTCTCACTGTCTCTCTCTCTCTCTCTCTCTCTCTCTCTCTCTCTGGACCTTCGTGTTTCCTTCTTGTTTCATTTTTTTATTCTCTAATTATTTATTTATTTTCTTTGATTTTTCCGTAACAGAGTGCATGATGTGTTTGTGTGTGCCGCGCTCGCATATGTGTGTGTACAGCTCCCCAGATAGACACCGTAGATGAGTTATAGCACAATAACACACACACCTCAGTAAACACGCAATATTACTGCACTTATCGATCGATTAGCACAACACCACCTTGTGCTGTGTGTGACATGATTAAGAGTGTGTGTGCGTATGCGCGTGTGTGTGAGAGTATCTGTGTGCATGCTTATTGTGTTGATTTTTGAAATTATCTCTGATATCTTGAACATCTCTCTTGGCTTGCTGAAATTAGTGGAGGATTATGTATGCATGTATGAGTGAGTGTATAGAGTGTGTGAGGGAGAGTTTGCGTGTGAGAGTGTGTGTGTGTGTGCGCGTGTGTGTGTATGTGTGTGTGTGTGAGAGAGAGAGAGAGAGATGTACAGGCAGCCTCTCTCTAACTGATTTGATAAATGGGCAGTTATTGCAGTGGCAAATTGTCCTGAAAGCAATTTGAGGCACAGCATGGTGACCGTTAAAGCAGCAGAATATTGATCCTCCACAACTAATATAGTGAATATATCAGCTCACACACACACACACACACACACACACACACACACACACACACACACACACATACTTCTGCTGCTGAGATCGGGTGAGAGAGAGGAGGGACAGGCAAGGCAAGGCAAGATGAGAAATGCTGATGTCAAAGAGAAATGAGAAAGAAAGAGACACAGGAGTGTGTGTGTGTGTGTGTGTGTGTGTGTGTGTGTGTGTGTGTGTGTGTGTGTGTGTGTGTGTGTGTCTAATAAAATAAAAAAATGTGGCCATCAAACACACTTACTGCAGCCTTTGGCTATGCAGATGATGTACAGGCTCAGAAAGGATATAAACACACACACACACACACACACACACACACACACAGAGTTCCTACACTGATAGGCAGAATGATGTGTTTATGGGATTAACAGCACAATTACAGTGTTTTTATTTTTTTAATTTACTTCTTTGTATTTCTTTTATTATTTGTTTTATTATATACTATCTTAAGTTTTCTGCAGACGTCATGTTAACACAATGATCTGATGAAAAATGAGAGACGAACAAGCCCCACCTACTGGAACTCAGCATGTGATAGGCTTATTCCACTGTCGCTGTCAACCAATCAGTGAGCTTACTTGGCTGTGTACACTGGGGTGGTGGGGTTTAGAGGGCAGTTGTGGCAGAGGAAGTAGTAAAATAAATTCTTGTATTTTTTCCAGTTAGTATGGTTGTAAAGTTCAATGGAGAAGACGATGTTGTCAGTTTAATCAACATGCCACTGACATGATCAAAAACATGACTCCTTCTTATCCTCACATGCAACAAGATGAACTCACAAAATTGATCATTCCATATTCTTCTGAATATGAAGACGATCAAGGCTCGGTCCCATCGCATGCTGTGCAACTCTATAATGTCAGATCTTCTGATAAATTATTTTCTAACAAAATAACTTTCTGAATTATCTACTAAAAGTAGATTCAATGATACATTTATAAAAATGTTAATAAAATGTTTTAATAAACTATTTAAGAAATGAAATGTAGTTAAACTGAGAGCTGCTGCTTATAGCAACAATACTTCTAGACTCCTCCTCCTCCACCCAGGTTGACCAATCAGTTTAAAGGTGGGCGGGGCTTTGTCTGTCTATATTCTGTGCTTGTTTTCAACTAAACTGTATCATTCACATTAAACTATTACTACCGAAATTAAATACCACAAGCATAATGAATACATGTATTTTTTATTATTTTATCAATGTGTGTGTTTTGTTTATTTTATCAATTACATACACAGAAAATAGATTTTTGACTGATTTAGTTTTAATATTTTACACAAACTGTCTCTTAGTGTGAATGATTTTTCCATTGGGGTGTGTAAACCTTTGCACTCAGTTGGGACTCGAGTATACCGTCGCGCACACACCCGCACACACACAGGAAGCTGCAGATTGATCTTGCTTTAGCTCTTGGGGGCTAAAGGTTATTGAAGGTGATTATCCTCCTTAATGTCATTACCAGTCCTCTGCCTTTCCAAACAAAGACAACACACACCTATACACACAACTTGTGGGAACCAAATGTTAAACGAAGCACAATAATGATGCACTTAATTTACTATGATTTTTAACTGTATACTGAACCCCCCCCACACACACACACACCTTTCTGAGGCATTGACATAATGATTGCACTGTAGACAATTAATGCTTTAACAAGAGGAAATATTCTGACTTTTTACATAACAAGATTTTTTAATCACACACACACAAACACACACATACACAGCCTCCAGTTAATTACAGGTTACACTGAAATACACAGTAGAAATACTTTAATGAATCATTTTAATAAAATATGCTATTATCTTTTTAATTATGCTTTAATTACTTTTCTGGCCACTTGCCCTAGAGGTGCTGATTACAGCTTATACCAGACGTTATACCTTATACCTGACGTTACACCTTATACCTGACGTTACACCTTATACCAGACGTTATACCTTATACCTGACGTTACACCTTATACCTGACGTTATACCTTATACCTGACATTACACCTTATACCAGACGTTACACCTTATACATGACGTTACACCTTATACATGACGTTACACCTTATACCTGACGTTACACCTTATACCTGACGTTACACCTTATACCTGACGTTATACCTTATACATGACGTTACACCTTATACCTGACGTTATACCTTATACCAGACGTTACACCTTATACGTGACGTTACACCTTATACGTGACGTTAAACCTTAAACCTGACGTTACACCTTAAACCTGACGTTACACCTTATACATGACGTTACACCTTATACCTGACGTTACACCTTATACATGACGTTACACCTTAAACCTGACGTTACACCTTATACATGACATTACACCTTAAACCTGACGTTACACCTTATACATGACGTTACACCTTAAACCTGACGTTACACCTTATACATGATGTTACACCTTAAAACTGACTTTACACCTTATACATGACGTTACACCTTATACATGACGTTACACCTTAAACCTGACGTTACACCTTAAACCTGACGTTACACCTTATACGTGACGTTACACCTTATACGTGACGTTAAACCTTAAACCTGACGTTACACCTTAAACCTGACGTTACACCTTATACATGACGTTACACCTTATACCTGACGTTACACCTTATACATGACGTTACACCTTAAACCTGACGTTACACCTTATACATGACTTTACACCTTAAACCTGACGTTACACCTTATACATGACGTTACACCTTAAACCTGACGTTACACCTTATACATGATGTTACACCTTAAAACTGACTTTACACCTTATACATGACGTTACACCTTATACATGACGTTACACCTTATACATGACGTTACACCTTAAACCTGACGTTACACCTTATACATGACGTTACACCTTAAACCTGACGTTACACCTTAAACCTGACGTTACACCTTATACATGACGTTACACCTTAAACATGACGTTACACCTTAAACCTGACGTTACACCTTACATGACGTCACACCTTAAACCTGACGTCACACCTTAAACCTGACGTCACACCTTATACATGATGTTACACCTTATACATGACGTTACACCTTATACATGACGTTACACCTTAAACATGACGTTACACCTTAAACCTGACGTTACACCTTATACATGACGTCACACCTTAAACCTGACGTCACACCTTAAACCTGACGTTACACCTTATACATGATGTTACACCTTATACATGACGTTACACCTTAAACTTGTCGTTACACCTTATTCATGACGTTACACCTTATACACGTTACACCTTAAACTTGACGTTACACCTTATACACGTTACACCTTAAACCTGACGTTACACCTTAAACCTGACGTTATACCTTAAACCTGACGTTACACCTTATACATGACGTTACACCTTAAACCTGACGTTATACCTTAAACCTGACGTTACACCTTATACATGACGTTACACCTTAAACCTGACGTTACACCTTAAACCTGACGTTACACCTTATACATGACGTTACACCTTAAACCTGACGTTATACCTTAAACCTGACGTTACACCTTATACATGACGTTACACCTTATACATGACGTTACACCTTAAACCTGACGTTACACCTTAAACCTGACGTTACACCTTATACCTGACGTTACACCTTAAACCTGACGTTACACCTTAAACCTGACGTTACACCTTATACCTGACGTTACACCTTATACCTGACGTTACACCTTATACCTGACGTTACACCTTATACATGACGTTACACCTTAAACCTGACGTTACACCTTAAACCTGACGTTACACCTTATACATGACGTTACACCTTATACATGACGTTACACCTTATACATGATGTTACGGGGAAGTCGTGGCCTAATTGTTAGAGAGTTTGACTCCTAACCCTAAGGTTGTGGGTTCGAGTCTCGGGCCGGCAATACCACGACTGAGGTGCCGTTGAGCAAGGCACCGAACCACCCCAACTGCTCCCCGTGCGCCGCAGCATAAATGGCTGCCCACTGCTCCGGGTGTGTGTTCACGGTGTGTGTGTGTGTGTTCACTGCTGTGTGTGTGCACTTTGGATGGGTTAAATGCGGAGAACGAATCTGAGTATGGGTCACCGTACTTAGCCGTATGTCACGTCACTTCACTTCACGTTTCTGTGGATCAGTGTTCACTGAAACAGAACCTGGCTGTGGCTATGTTCAGCGTTTATTTACACTGTAATGTAGTCTGAACCTTCAGCAGTTCAACAGAGTTTTATCATCCGCCTTGTGCTGCACTGTATCTATACAGAGCTTCATCATCTACAAATAATTACACATTTGACTGCTGTCATTCTTTATTTAGAACAAACTAGACATCAGGGAAAATGCCATTTTGTTAATTTTTTATAGTTAAGTGTTCTGTAATTTATGTAACCTTTATGGAAGGTGTCTCCAGTGCCAGCGCTTTGTAACAGTTCTCCCACCTTTTCAGGACAAAGGAGTTTACACCATTTTGTGCTTTCTCAGGTGCATGATTAGCTGCTTCTTATTAACTTCAGGAGAGAGAAAAAAGAGCTGCTATAACATAAGTGTGACATCACAGATCCCATGATGAGGTCATCATGTTTATTATTATTATTATTATTATTATTATTATTATTATTAATTATTATTATTATTATTATTATTATTATTATTGTTATAGCAGGTCTGTATTGTCTGGTGTTGTTGAACCATCTAGTCACCGGTCTGTCCCACACTCTCGTACTTCTGTAAGTCACACATGCTATGCTGTGAAGTCTCTGGCTTATATTGTTGATGGGAGTGTTTGTGTGTGTGTGTGTCCTCAGGGATGGTCCCTCACACTCACTCTGTGTAATAAAGTTGAGAGAGAAAGGCTCAGTCACACGCAGACCTGCTGAAATATGGCTGTTGTTGAGTGCCGAGGGACACGGACACACACACACACACACACACACACACAAACACACACACACACAGCAGTGCTGCAATATGGCTGATGCACATTATCAGGGGAGAGGAGGAGAAGACACGGCCTTCAGCTATTCGAGATTCATCTTTATGACGAATGACAAGACACTAAACACACACACAGTTGTACACAATCTTACACAGTATGTTATCCTGCTACGTTGACAATTTCTTACATGTCTGTGTGTGTGTGTCTGGTTTTTGTCAGCTGTAACTGGTTCACTGTTTCACTCTATTGGACTTAATTATTGGTCACATTCTTTTTTTTTATTCTGTTAAAGATGTTTTTCCACACAAACACGTTTTTATTCTGTGTTCAAACTCACTCACATGTTGCTGTTTTTCTAAGTCAGCGTTAGATTCCCTGATGTTTAAATGGGGAAGTCGTGGCCTAATTGTTAGAGAGTTTGACTCCTAACCCTAAGGTTGTGGGTTTGAGTCTCAGGCCGGCAATACCACGACTGAGGTGCCCATGAGCAAGGCACCGAACCCCCCCCAACTGCTCCCCGGGCACCGCAGCATAAATGGCTGCCCACTGCTCCGGGTGTGTGTTCACGGTGTGTGTGTGTGTTCACTGCTGTGTGTGCACTTTGGATGGGTTAAATGCAAAGAACGAATTCTGAGTACTTAGTTGTACGTCACGTCACTTTTTTTTCCCAACAGCCGAATTGCAATGAAAGCTCAGAGTTCATGGGTTGTGACAGCGTTAGGATTACAGAAACTCTGATATCTTCATCACCAATATCTCCAAAAAAATTTAGAGGTCCAAGAACAGATGGCTTCATGTTATTGTTATTTTGATTCTCTGCTAAAATGAACCGTACATAATGTCAGCACCAAACTGTAAGCTGTACTGAAATAAAACTTGGTCAGTAGCTTGTAGTCTGTGCCCAAACACAGACAGGTGAAATCCTACGCTGTTATGATGGATTTTTTTTTTTTGGGTAATAATTTTCCAAAGCCTACATTTGTGATACTTAATTTATTCAATTAAAACCTGTTGATACAAATAAACAATAACAATTAACAATATGCCTGACACACCTTGATCGGAGGAAGGTAAGGAGGCAGAGCTGGATAAATTAGACCCCTGATTGGTTGTATGGGTTTGATCTTGAATTCTTAGAAGAATTCTTTGATTTTGAAGTTTCATTAATGGTTGGGCATTGATCCTGTAACTGGATTTTAATCATCAGTGAATTACTTCAGAAACATTCAACCAATCAGCCTTCAACCAATCAGCCTTCAGGAAGCAATTTTTACCCTTTTTTAACAAAACTAGTAATAGCCTTCATCTGTGATCTCTTCATTGTTCAGTGTAGCTAAAAGTACACAGTCGAGCACATTATTATTGTCATTGTTATTAATGTTATTGCGCTGTGTAACGAGGACACAGGAATGGAACAGTTTTAGCCATTAATCTTTATGATCTCAGACTTTTTCAGGATGATGTGTGTGTGTGTGAGTTTTAGCACATAGAATATTGGGATGTATTTAATAGCCACACAATTATCACATAATTAAGCTTGCCGTAATTCTCCTGATATCTGAGGTGGTTTTGATTTTTCTTATTCTTATTGTTGTAGTGAGGTCTTTTGTTGCTTTACATGGCTACATACACACACACACACACACTCCTCGACCTCGAGTTCCTTTGACCCTGTTACCCCCTGAAAAACATAAGTCTGTTTGTTCAGATTATATATTTATTTCTGTCTCCTTTTACTTGAACACACACACGCACACACACACACTGGTTGCTGTGGCGACGGTGCGTTATCGTAGCCTTGTTCCTGAGGCACCTCTGCCGGATCCATGCTAACGCGATTAGCTGGCTGCAGCAGGGCGCAGGCTAATGGAATTAGCGTTGAGCTAATGGTGGACCAGAGAGCGCAGGAGGGCAGAGAGAGGAGGGGTGTGTGTGTGTGTGTGTGTGTGTGTGTGTGTGTGTGTGTGTGTGGAGTTTTAGACATGTCAAATAAATGCATTTTTGTTCAACAAAAATTTCACTTTTATCCAGAAAAACAAAAAGGTGAATTTATTTAGTTACTGAGGTTTAGTTTGATTTAGCTGTAAAAACCAGCTTGTGTTCATACGACACACATTTACTGAACAGCAGCAAGAAGCAACCTAGTGTTTTATTATATAACCGTAGTGTGTAAAACATTCCAGTTGATAAAAACTACTATTTAATCCATAAAATATTATCTTTTCCATTTGCTCCAGAAGTAGTGCATATTCAGTGTGTGTACGGAACATGCTGTCTCTCTCTCTCTCTCTCACACACTCACTCTCTCACTCTCTCTCTCTCACACACACTCTGTCTCTCTCTCTCTGTCTCTCTCACTCTCTCACACACACTCACTCTCTCTCCTTTCTTTCTGTCTCTCTCACTCTCTCTCTCTCTCTCTCTCTCTCTCTCACACACACACTCTCTCACTCTCTCTCTCACACTCTCTCTCTCTCTCTCTCTCTCTCTCTCATAAGCGCTCTTTCGTCAGTTTTAATAAACCCCCCATTTTCACTTTTTCAGCTATCAGGAGGAAGGAGAATGGCTGGTATGATGAAGAACATCCCCTTGTCTTCCTCTTCCTCGGCTCTTCAGGAATTGGTAAATGATTAAAACATATTTTAATTCATTGTTTAATTCATGCACTTTCTAATAGGCTACACCTTCAACTTTATTACACTGTATAAATGTGTACCTAAACCTCCCACACACTTTATTACACACTGTATTACACACTACATTTCACACTTTATTACACACTGTATTACACACTACATTTCACACTTTATTACACACTATAGTACACACTACATTTCACACTTTATTACACACTGTATTACACACTACATTTCACACTTTATTACACACTATAGTACACACTACATTTCACACTTTATTACACACTGTATTACACACTACATTTCACACTTTATTACACACTATAGTACACACTACATTTCACACTTTATTACACACTATAGTACACACTACATTTCACACTTTATTACACACTATAGTACACACTACATTTCACACTTTATTACACACTGTATTACACACTACATTTCACACTTTATTACACACTATAGTACACACTACATTTCACACTTTATTACACACTGTATTACACACTACATTTCACACTTTATTACACACTATAGTACACACTACATTTCACACTTTATTACACACTGTATTACACACTACATTTCACACTTTATTACACACTATAGTACACACTACATTTCACACTTTATTACACACTATAGTACACACTACATTTCACACTTTATTACACACTATAGTACACACTACATTTCACACTTTATTACACACTGTATTACACACTACATTTCACACTTTATTACACACTATAGTACACACTACATTTCACACTTTATTACACACTGTATTACACACTACATTTCACACTTTATTACACACTGTATTACACACTACATTTCACACTTTATTACACACTGTATTACACACTACATTTCACACTTTATTACACACTGTATTACACACTACATTTCACACTTTATTACACACTGTATTACACACTACATTTCACACTTTATTACACACTATAGTACACACTACATTTCACACTTTATTACACACTGTATTACACACTACATTTCACACTTTATTACACACTATAGTACACACTACATTTCACACTTTATTACACACTATAGTACACACTACATTTCACACTTTATTACACACTATAGTACACACTACATTTCACACTTTATTACACACTGTATTACACACTACATTTCACACTTTATTACACACTATAGTACACACTACATTTCACACTTTATTACACACTGTATTACACACTACATTTCACACTTTATTACACACTATAGTACACACTACATTTCACACTTTATTACACACTATAGTACACACTACATTTCACACTTTAGTACACATTTTGTTAAACATTTTGTTACACGCAGTTCATTACACACTTTATTATGGACTATTGCAAACATTATTACACACTACTTTACACGCTCTTACACACTGTTACACACTATTACACACACTTGCTCACTATTACACACTCTAGTACACACTATTACACAAAAATAATTACACATTATTACACACACACTTTAGTGTGCCTTTATTACATGCTTTGTTACACATTTTGTTCATTACACACTTTTTTACACACTTTTTTACACACTGTTACACACTTTGTTACACATTGTTGTATTCTGTAACTCTGTGCTTTACCCAAATCTATCTTTATTTGTCCATTAGATACTGAGTTACACTCTCCACACACTATGTTGTGTTAAAACTAGCCTGGTGTTTATAGTACACACATTCATGTTACACATTTATTCACACACACATACACTCTTTCTCTTTTGCACTCTCTCACACACACCTACTCTCTCTCTTGCTCTCTCACACACACAAACACATACACACAGGGAGTTATTTGTTTGTTGGGGGAGATGGATGCTGATTGTCAGATGTCTCATATCCCGTCTCTCCTCTGACCAGCAGCATTAATATTCAGCAGCCTTGAGCATGCGCCACATTTATTTATATTGAAGTTCATAGGAGGAATATTTATTTACTCAGAGACAGGAGTGAGAAAAGAGACTGAGTGAAAAAGATGGAAGAGAGAGAGTGAGAGAAATGGGGGAAAAATACAGATATAGGAAGCAGTGACCTTATTGCCATGACAATTACAGACGTGCAGTGTTGGAGAACAGAGAACGGTTCTGCGGTCACACAGTTCTAACTTTTCACTCGAGTAACTGTGATTTTAACTTGCCTTCACTTCCTGATGTTATACAATCCATGGTGTTACGTCAGGAATTTCGTGTGTGTGTGTGTGTAGGTAAAACGGAATTGGCAAAGCAGGTGGCTCGTTACATTCACAAAGACATTAAAAAGGTCAGAAACACACAGACACACATCCATGTAAACTACAACCTTAATCTGTTCTCTGATCACCACCTTTATATTCACAGGGTTTCATCAGAATGGACATGTCAGAGTTCCAGGAGAAACACGAGGTAACACACACACAGGATTGTAAACAGAGTAGAGTAAATCTCTGGATTTCATTTTGAAATTACACTTTAAAGCCTCAGGTGTACACACAGACTTTTAACAGACTTCAGGGTTTGTCTAAACAGTGGAACGTCTCAGTTAAGTGTGATTCTGACTTTGATTTTAAGGACTTTTTAATTTAAACATAAATAATAGTTAATTTATGTAAACATGTTGCAGCCTGACCTACTTTCTCTGCTGTTACAAAAAATAATCGCACCTTCTGGCCTTGACAATTTTTTTTTAAATCTTAATTAGAGACATTGCTTATCTTGAGGCCAGAAAATAATGAATGTATCAGATTTCCCTTTGCAGCATGTGCAGCCTCCGAGGTGTGAGAACATGCTGGTGATTCTCTTCTGGAGCTCAAAGCCTGACTCAAATACAAGGAATTTTCCCTACAGAAATACTACCAGAAATTTTAGGCAGTAAATTCAGCTCAGTGAGTCTCTGGTATTAAAGCTGAAGTGAGTGTTTTAAAGGTTTTGTTATTTGTGACCCCACTGCTGAGCTGTCACACTGTTTAGAGGAGGAGCTCTGTAGACCTTGAGCTTTAACACATAGACTCACACAAACTCTGGCTCACACTGTCATTGTGTGTGTGTGCGTGTGTGTGTGTGTGTGTGTGTGTGTGTTGCGTGTTGCGTGTTGCATTAGGTGGCTAAATTTATCGGTTCTCCACCGGGGTATGTCGGTCATGAGGAAGGCGGTCAGCTCACTAAACTGCTGAAGCAGTGTCCGAACGCTGTAGTGCTCTTTGATGAGGTGGATAAAGCACATCCTGACGTCCTCACCATCATGCTGCAGCTTTTTGATGAGGTCAGAACCCTAGGATCACCTGAGTCAATATTACAGAGTTACTGAAACACTAAATCACTCTGTATTGTTGATACTCTGTGTCACTGTTACATTGCTCATTATTAACTATGAATGAGACACTGATTCGCTGTGTCACTGATACACTGAGTCACTGGTTCACTGGTACACTGAGTCACTGGTTCACTGAATCACTGGTTCACTGTGTCAATGGTTCACTGTTTCACTGAGCCACTTATTCACTGAGTTGTTAGTTCACTGTGTCACTGTTTCACTGAGCCACAGCGTTATGTGATCTTTGAGTAATTTTTTTACAATATCTCTTGGTCAGGGACGTCTGACAGATGGGAAAGGGAAAACCATTGAATGCAAGGATGCCATCTTCATAATGACCTCCAATGTGGCAAGTGATGAAATTGCCCAGCATGCGATACAGCTCAGACAGGAAGCTCAGGAGCAGAGTCGCCGCCGTCTGGCAGACAGTCTGGGTGAGACCTATTTTTTATTAACCCTATTTTATCCCCAATTCCCCTCTAGCTGTCAGCACTTCCCTGTCACATAACAGCTAGCAACCTTTTACATGCAGTAACACTGAATACCCTCTGTGTGTTTGTGTGTTTGGTTTATTTCAGATGAAGTCCAGCAGAGTGAGAAGATTACCATCTCTAAGAAGTTTAAAGAGGAAGTGATTCGCCCCATACTGAAGGTAGACACATTTCTGCCTGATTTGACTGTTTTATATGTGAGATAAATACTGATCGAAGCTAGTGCTGTTTTCAGTGCTGGTTACCATGGGAATATTCCAACTGAAAAGACACACACACGCACATGCACGCATGTAGACACACACACACACACACACACACACACACGTATTCCAGAGAGTCAGAAACAAGGAAACAGAAACATGTTTATGGCCATAGTATATAAAATATGGTGGAATCTTATTGGCCAAGTGTTATTGGAAACAGGTTGTGATTGGTGTGCTGTATTTTCAGGCCCAGTTCAGACGGGATGAATTTCTGGGACGAATTAGCGAAATCGTTTACTTTTTGCCTTTCTGCCACTCTGAGCTCATTCAGCTCGTCAGCAAAGAGCTCAACTACTGGGCCAAAAAGGTATGCGCATGTGTGTGTGCATGAGGGTGTGTGTGTGTGTGTGCATGCTTAATGTGTTTATTGGTGTGCTTCGTATCAACAGCACAAAGAGAAATGGCTTTGTGTACACACACAAAGAGGGAATCAATACAGTCTGATGACCATAATCATATTAGTGAGGTTAACATGTGGGCCATTCATAAATATTTAAATATGAATAAAACTCCATTTCTGTCTAACAAACACATACACACAGAATAAAGCGTGTGTGTGTGTGTGTGTAATATGAATATTTATGTTTATTCATTATTTTGGAAAATGCAATGACTTTTTTTGTATTGAATTGTTGTGTTGTGTATGATGTTGTGTACACTGTGGCATATTGTACAGAGTGGTGTGTGTGCGTGTTTACTGTGTTATGCAGTACAGTGTTCTGTACAAAGTTGTGTACCATCTTGTTAGTTGTTTTTCTGTGTGTTGTAGTGTTGTATGTTGTTCAGTCTTCTGTATAGTGTTAAGTACAGTGTTGTTGTACAGTGTTGTGTAGTATACAGTGTTGTGTGTTGTACACTGTTCTTTATAGTGTTAAGCACAGTGTTGTGTTGTACACAACAGTATACACATCACTATACACCAGTGTTGTGTGGGGTACATTATTGTGTACAGTATTGTGTGTACTGTTGTGTACAGCAGTTGTCACCAACCCCGGTACCGGTCCGTGGACCAAATGGTACCGGGCCGCCCAAGGAACATTAAATTATTTCCATTGTATTTACTGTGGTGTATTTCTCTCGGGTTTGTGCGACTTTCCATGGACGAGAGGTTACCGGTAGCTGAGAGACGTCACCTAAAGCCGCACCAATACCGCGCGTGCGCAAAATATTGTGATATTGGGCCGGGTTTAAGTGACGTCTGGAGCTGAGCGGCTGCAAGCGGCAGTGGCGTTGTAGCTTTGATGGAGAGAAGGTGCTTCTCTCTGTTCACCTGTACTTTCTCATGTTTAACAGTGCTTGGTGTACGTGTATATTGTGTTTGCTCAAATTCAACCCACAAATTAGCAAAAATGAGTACGAAACAGACGTTGTTAGAAAGTTAGAAACTCTGCCGGTGTTCTGGATTAAAGTCATGGCGGAATACCCTGAGATTGTCACCACAGCACTTAAATCCCTATTGCCATTTCCGACATGCTAACTATGTGAAGCGGGGTTTTCTGCAGTGATGGCAACCAAAACAAAACAACGGAATAAACTGGACATAAGCTTCAATGACACACTTCTCCTATTGCCCCAGATGGAACCGTCTCGTTGCAAAGAAACAAGCTCAGGGTTCTCATTGATTTAGCGTTCTAGTGAGTTAAAATGTTAAATCACTTTATATTCATTTTTTGGTGTAACTGTATTTTATTTTGAAGGCATGTTTAAATACAATTAAATTAAAATTATTAAATCAAAACAACCTAAAATATAAACAATCAAAACCGGTCCGCGGCAATAAAAACTCACTCTCTCACTCACTGTCTGTCTCACTCACTCACTCTCTCTCTCAATCTCTCTTTCTCACTCACTTTCACCTCTATCTCTCTCTCTCTCTCTTACCTCTCACTCACTCTCTCTCACCCTCTCACTCACTCTCTCTCTCACTCCTCTCTCTCACTCACCTGTCTCTCTCACTCACTCTCTCACTCTCTCTCTCACTCACTCTCTCTCACTCTTTCTCACTCACCTCTCACTCACTCACCTCTCACTCTCTCTCACTCTCTCACACACCTCACTCTCTCACTCTCTCACTCACTCACTCTCTCACTCACCTCTCTCTCACTCTCTCACTCACTCACTCTCTCTCTCACTCTTTCTCACTCACCTCTCTCTCACTCACCTCACTCTCTCACTCACTCTCTCTCTCACTCACCTCTCTCACTCTCTCTCTCACTCATCTCTCACTCACTCACTCTCTCTCACTCGCCTCACTCTCTCACTCACTCACTCACCTCTCTCTCACTCTCTCTCTCACTCTCTCTCTCACTCACTCACTCATCTCTCACTCTCTCACTCACTCTCTCACTCTCTCTCACTCACCTCACTCTCTCACTCACTCTCTCTCTCACTCACTCTCTCACTCTCTCTCACTCACCTCACTCTCTCACTCACCTCTCTCACTCACTCTCACTCATCTCTCACTCTCTCTCTCACTGAAAGCTTTAAGGCAGGCTGTGACTGGATGCCAAATTCCTCCCTCGTAATATAGACCTACTATAAATGGCTATGTACTAAATAAGTGGCAAGAGGAATGGAATACATGGTCGAATAACAAATTTTAAATACACCCTGAAATTTCTAACAGGTTTCGAATTCCTATGAATTCAAGACTCGATCAGGTGATCTGAATGAGACCCCATTCAGTGCTTGTACTGCAGCATTCCCCTTAATGTCAAGCATATTTTGTTGGACTGTCCTGCGCATAATGACCACAGAAGGTTATTTTATGAGGCCAATTCATTTAAAGAGCTATTTTACAAGGTTTCATCAGAAAAAGTTTTAGAGTTTCTGTCATATATTAATGTAAAAAATTTCATTTAAGTTGTCTATATTTGTCTATATTTATTTCTTTGTGATTTTAGGTTATTTTAATTCTTATTAACCGTTCTTGCCATGAAGATAACCTCAGTAGCTGACGTGGCAGTATATTATAGCAACTAACTAACTAACTCTCTCACTGTCTCTCTCACTCACTCACTCTCTTTCTCACTCACTCACTCTCTCTCACTCACTCTCACTCACCTCTCACTCTCTCTCTCACTCACTGTCTCACTCACTCTCTTTCTCACCTACTCTCACTCACTCTCTCTCTCACCTCTCTCTCTCTCTCTCTCTCACTCATTCTCTCTCACTCACTCTGTCTCACACACTTTCTCACTCTCCTCTCACTCACTCTCTCTTTCTCTCTCTCACACACACACGGGGTTCTGTTTTGCACTCAGTCCTCAGTTTTTGTGTTTTTTTCCTCAGGCCAAACAGAGGCACGACATCACCCTGCTGTGGGAGCGAGGCGTGCTGGACCTGCTGACTCGAGGATACAACCTTCACTATGGCGCTCGCTCCATCAAACATGAGGTACACAATCAATCAATAACATCATCGATACACAATAGACTAATCAATACTGCACACACACTCTATTCCTCTCTCTCACACACAGCTAAACACACACTAGGGTGTCAGGAAGAGAGAAATATGAGGAGAAGAAACAATAATGGTCCTTATTGGATTGGAGGCTTTATACACTGATATTGGCTTCCGGACAGGGGAGGTGTGTGTGTGTGTGTGTGTGTGTGTGTGTGTGTGTGTGTGTGTGTGTGTGTGTGGACTTTTTGCTGTGATATTAGATTTGCTGTTGGGTCTTAAAGCAGACAATGAATGTTATTTATTTAGGTAATAATAATGTAAAAATAAAGTTTAATATTTTTGCACATTTTATTTTTTATTTTCCTAAATTATTTTAATATTCATTTTTTTTGTTTCCTTCAAATGTTGAAACACATGCTTAAAGTGTAGTAATAAAGAAAATAAAATAAAAACCACAGTGTAAGTAAACGTTTGTAGTAAAGCTGTCGGTGATGAAATGCTGTAGCAGCAGATAAAGATATTTAAATGAAATGTCATTTATTTCTGATTTAAAAATACTTAGGTTTAGAATATTGTCTGTATGCAGCTCTTCAGTTTAACAGGATACCTGCTGTAACATTAGCTCTGCATTAACACTGCTTTTGTTCTGTAGGTGGAGCGTCGGGTGGTGAACCAGTTAGCAGCAGCATACGAGCAGGAGCTCCTCCCTGAAGGCTGTACACTCCGCCTCACTGTGGATGGAGAACTGCGAGACGAGGAGGAGGAACAAGGGAGTCCATCTCTCCGCCTGGAGATAGTGGATAAAGACAGCAAAACACGAAAGCTGGAAATTCGTCAACCACAAAACCCAGAGCAGGTGGCATACAGGCGCTAACTAACCTCCTGTTTAACACCTGCTAACCTCCTGTTAAACACCCACTTACTTCCTGTTATTCAACCGGCAGTGCTAACCTCCTGTTAAACACTTGCTAACCTCTTGTTAAACACCCGCAAACCTCCTGTTAAAAACCCGCCAGTGCTCTCCTCCCGTTAAACACCCGCTAACCTCCTGTTAAACACCCACTAACCTCCTGTTAATCAACCGCCAGTGCTAACCTCCTGTTAAACACCCGCTAACCTCCTGTTTAACACCCGCTAACCTCTTGTTAAACACCCGCTAACCTCCTGTTTAACACCCGCTAACCTCCTGTAAACACCCACTAACCTCCTGTTAAATGCCCACTAACCTCCTGTTAAACACCCGCTAACCTCTCATTAAAAACTTGCTCACTTCCTGTAAACACCCGCTAACCTCCTGTAAACACCCACTAACCTCCTGTTAAACACCCGCTCACCTTCTGCTGATCTCCTGAGTGATGAATCTATATCGTTGTTATTCCTGATGAAGAGACTCGTCCTGGAAGCACCACCATGCTGGACATTAAATACACTGCTTCTGAAAGGTCCACGTTTCTCTTCAGACCAAAGGACAGTTCTGGATTTTTCAGAACCAAGGAAATTCTGCACAACTGATACAGCATTGCTTCATACTTTGGGTATTTAAATCTTCATCATCTGTGTGTCACTGCAGACACAAAAACATGCCAAATAAATAAAAATGTACAAAAATATGACTTAAAAATAAAATATCCGAAAATAATATTTATTCAATAAACATGAAAACTTTTTTTTATTATGATTTGGTTTTAAATAAACACATATGAAAGTGCTGATAGACATTTTATTAACATCACTAAAGTACATGAAATCACATTTACTAATAAAACTAAATAATAATAATAATAATCTCATACTTTATTTATCTCAAGCATTTATTACCACATGTTGCATCACTAATAGGACATTTATTTAAGATCAGTTACAATTAATATTTACAGTTTTATTGGGAAAGTCAATAAATAATAGTGAGTCATTAATTTAACAAATGGAAATATTTCAGCTTAAAAGCTGCAGTTAAATAAATTCAGTGTAGAAGGAAACTGAACTACTGCTTTAAAAAGTTATTCAAAAAAGAGATAGCTAACTATAAGAGATAGCAAGATAACTATTCATTGTAACTGTATAAACTATAGTGTGTGTGTGTGAAAATGGAGCTGTATAGAATTAAATTTAAATGAATGAATCTGCATGTGTTTTGTCTTTCTGGTCCATTAAAACAGAATAAATTTCATGAATCCTATGTTTGTGTGTGCGTGCGTTGCTTGCGTGTATGTGAATTTGTTTAATTAAATTAAAGACCATGAAATTTAAAGAAAGTACAGAATGTGTTGTCCTCCACACACCTGCTGCTAAAACACGGTGGAAATATTTTGGCCAAGAATGTGAAGCGTGTGTGTGTGTGCGCGCGCGCTTTAATGAGGAGATGAACAGAAGCAGTCAGTGAGGAACACACTCCTCTGTTTCACAGCATCCCTCCATACACATGTAGAAACTCGCTTCCTTCCAACTGAGAACCAATTAACATTAAAACACACCACAGTGGCATGCAGGCTATTCCACTGACCACACACACATACACACACAGTCCCTCCTCCACATCTGTGTGTGTGAGCTCTTTTCTCCTTCTCTCTTCTCCTGATGTCATTGTTAACGGTCAGAAACTCGGACGAGACAAACTTAAAGTATCAGTTTATAGAGAGCAGAGACACTTTTGGACAGAAAAGTGCTGAGACGGAGACGGAGGCGCAGGGAAGATGGGGATATTGGGAGACAGGAATATTGGATGACAGGCCGGAGTCCATTTGTGAAGGAGACGGAGTGTGCTAAGTGTTACTGCACAAAAAATCATTCTGTCAAATTCAGTTAAGGAGCGAGACAGAAAAGTGCTTCGTGTCCGGAGAGGTTTAGACGCATTTCTCCGTCTGTCTCTCTCACACACACACAGACACACACACACACACTTTCCATTATACATTCTATATCAGACTTCAGAGGATTTTGTATTCCTGTGTGAAACAGCATTTCTTTCAGAGTGGCTTCCTTAAATACTTCTCACACACACGTTTGTACAGAGACATTTCTATTCATCTCAACATTTCCTCAAAATTGTTTACTCTCAATGCAATTTTCTGAATAACACCACAATTTTATCTCAAGCCTTCAGTCCAACACATTCACTTCAGTCCAACAGATCACTGATGCTTACTGCATTTAGCATACCATGCTAAACTGGTGGCCATAAGCTTCCACTACAGAAACACACCAGTCTAAAATAAAAAAAAAAACTAAACATCAACTACAGAACACTGAACAGCTGATGCACTAATCTTTTAATGTTGAGCGTTTTTTCTCCAGCAAGAAATCAGCGGTTTTCAAAGAGGAAGAGGAAAAAAATCAAGAAAACAAACATTTATGTAAGAATTCTTTATGTCACTGAGTAAAAAAACCAAAGACATTGACTAAAGTGAAAACATTCTGGTTTACCTTTACATAATCTACTTTTAACACTTTACTGTAATGAAAGTTTATTTTCATTTGTGTTTTATATTTCATTCAATAGTTCTATCGATGATAGATTAGGTTGTTAGGTTTTGTACGTTTGCGTTGTTTTTATCTTCATGCTTTACATACTGCTTGTTAAACACACTATACTGTACATGTATGTAGCATATAATTAAAACTTGGTAAATTGTTAACATTTTAAAATGTCAGTGTTCAAAAACCAGCTTTTTTTAATTTCTCAGTATGAAAATCTTTAATACATTAAATATTTTTTAAAGCTTTATCTAACCATACTGATGGTGATGTAGGAGTGATCTGTTGTACATCAAACAGTTGTGTTAATGTATTGTAAGTTGTACACACTGTATTTCAGCTAACAGACATCAGCTGCAGATATTATTGGACATTAGTGGATTTTAGCCACTCAGCTGTTTTATCTACTCTAGACCTTTTGTGGTAACAGCAACTCTACACTATAGTTCAGCTCCAAGCACCACATTATTGAAGTGTTTTATTCCTATTTTACCACATGAACTTCTCAACAATTAGAAATGTTTTTGTTTTAAAGAGTGTATAAATGTGTGTCTCATTCCTGCAGCTTTTACTGAGTGTAATAAATGACAGGCTCAGACTTCAGATTTAGAGTGTGATAAGACAAGAGTAAGTGTTAGATTTGACCTCCTTAATGAGTGTGAATTTGGTGAAAATCACTCTCACTCACTCACTCACTCACTCATTTTCTACCGCTTATCCGAACTACCTCGGGTCACGGGGTACTACATCTCAGGTGTCATCGGGCATCAAGGCAGGATACACCCCAACCCATCGCAGGGCACACATTCACTCACGCAATCACACACTACGGACAATTTTCCAGAGATGCCAATCAACCTACCATGCATGTCTTTGGATCGGGGGAGGAAACCGGAGTACCCGGAGGAAACCCCCAAGGCATGTGGAGAACATGCAAACTCCACACAACACAAGGTGGAGGCGGGAATCGAACCCCCAACCCTGGAGGTGTGAGGCGAACATGCTAGCCACCGTGCCCCCTGGTGAAAATCAGAGAATGTCAATTTTTTCAGACAAAAACAAAAACATACAAATAACAGAAGCCTTACAGATTTTTGGCTGATTTTCATCAAATTCACATCTTGCATTAGGGAAGTGAAGACTAACACTGAATGTCTCGTCCTCTCACACACCAAACCTGAGATCTGAGCACTATAGTGCATCTGAACTGTACATGTTTGTAATGTAAACAGTCATTCTCTCACTAGCTACTCTTTTTCTCAAGACAAAAAAAAATGCAGCTTCCTTCTGTCCTGAAGATGTTAGACAAGTGCTGATAGTAAAGACTCCTTCCGTAATGTTAGATAAACATCTACTTACAGAAGAAAAATGTACTAAATCAACAACTGACCATATTTTTGAAAAAATCACTTGTGCACTCCCTGTGAATGAGCCATGGTGTAAATCTGAAAAGTATTATAAAGAAACTGATTATAAATTAAGAAATGACAAGTTACAGCTACACATGATGAGATTCTCACTATGAAATTACGATTTTCTAATAATGTAAAATGAATTAAAACTCAGTACTGAAGATGAATAAAGATGAATTCTTCTTACATTTCAGTCTGGTCTGTCTTCAGTAATGACCATTTAAAGTTAATGTTATGTTGGAAATGGTTTCTTTTGTAAGCTACATTTATTTCATTCACAGTGATTTCAGTAAGAATGATCCTAAACTGTTCTTATGGGAATCTTTAGGTTTTAGAGTCGAGGAAGTGAAAGTTCTAGTAAAAGTGCAGTAAAAGAGTTGATGAGTGTTCGTTTCTTTGCTTTAAATAAATTGTTATTTACACGAAAATATGACTTTTGTGTTACTATGGGAACGGCGCGAGCTTGTAATGAAGTGCTGACGTGTCAGAGCGAAAATAAAGAGTTTTTTAAACTCGACATTTCCCGGATGGTTAACGAGACAAACGCGCGTGCGAGCAAACTGAGCATCGGGTATGTGACAGTGTGCAGTATTGTTCTTTCCTTAAAAGATTAGTGTAATAAAAGACCCTTTCTTTAAAAACCACGCTTACACCCACAACACACCCCACCCCACCTCACCCCATATACCCCCTTCTCCTCTTTCAGTCAGAATAAAAAGAGATAGAACTCTGTGCAGGATTCAGAGCTGTAGCTCCGGGACAGCGCGCGTGGCAGATTGCAGGCTAATTAGTTTAGTGTGAGTTTAATTTGATTAAGTTTGCACAGCTCCAGTTGGGCCTGGCCCTGAGAGCGCGCGCACACCGGGACCCGAGAGCTCCGTGATCTGATTAGTGTGTTTGGCAAAGCTGCTCCGCGCGCGCGCGCCCGTTTTTATTTTTTTCTTCCCTCCGCGCGACCGGCAAAGAACCAGGGAATTGACCCAAACTCGCTCTCTCTCTCTCTCTCTCTCTCTCTCTCTCTCTCTCTCTCTCTCTCTCTCTCTCTCTCGGGACCAAGTCTTCATTCCATCTCATATAGCCCCGTTTTAATGTAATGTTGTTTTTTATTCAGTAATGGCCATTTCAGTCCAAAAACTAAAACCTGATTTAGGTTATAAATGTATAAATGGAGCAGCGCATGCAGCTTTTATGATATTGGGCGCACAGGAAAGTCAGGAAATTTCACAAAAAGGAAAGAGACAAGAAGCGATCTGTGCTTTTTATTAAACTGGAAAATGCTACAATTTAGTGTTCTCTAGGAAAATATCTCACACAGTACTCTAGACGTGGACCGGGTTTCGGTGCTCATAAGGATTTAACGTGACGAATGTGAACAGAAGGCAGCAGAAGCCCAAAAAACTTTTATAAAACATTAATAATTTGGACTGTAAAAATAGACTAATTTACTCGCAGGAGAAAATATTCTAAACTGTAGCTCTACTAGAAATGTCCATGTAGTGTATCTTTATATCTCTAAACACTAATCATAGTCAATATTTGAACCTTTTACAGCTGCACCTCATACAAAGATTCATACTAAACATGAGGAACACGAAACAAGAAAAAAATTCAGTTTAGTACATTTTTCTGTTTGAAAATGTGGGAGATGTTTAGTCGTTCTGGAGACATCTACAGCAGCTAAACACTGTGGGGAACAGCACATCATTCTAGATGTATATAACTATAACTATACCTTACAATGATTATGACATCAGTTAATATTCTAAATGCAGTACCGATAGCTGGAGCTTGCAGTGTCTGAGTTTCTCTCTCAATATGAGTTGCTTACGATTTTGGTTACGGTACTGATTCTACTGTTCTCTTTTTCAAATGAAATAATTTTACACCGGTGCTGGTGTGTGTGTGTGTGTGTGTGTGTGTGTGTGTGTCTGGGTGGGTGGGTGTGGGCAAGTGTGTGAGGCCCGGACATGAATAAATAAATAATTAAAAATAAGAATAAAAATAAATAAAACGGCGTATATTAGATATGTATGTTCATTATCAGCAGCGTATTTACAAAGCACGGTTTGTCGTCATGCACCGCGATCAGAGATCAGTTACAAAGTTGCCACCAAAAAGAGCAGCGACCTTCAACACCGAGCTCGTTAATCCATTCAAAGTGCGCGTCTCTCTCTCTCTCTCTCTCTCTCTCTCTCTCTCTCTCTCTAATCCGGGCTTTAACTCCTCAGGAGTTTTTGAACTCTGAACTGTTTAAAATTCATTGCTGATTAGTGAATACACACACACACACACACACACACACACACACACACACACACACACACACACACACACACACACACACACACACAAACACGCTGTTTAGATAAATAAGAGGTGGGGGCACTGGGAAGTGAAGGACACTGGGAAGTTTTTGTGTGTTTTGATTGACAGGCCGTGGGTTTGTAGCTATGTCCAGGTCTTAACTCTGGCAAGAATCATCTGATCGATGAAGAAACCGACAGGAACAAGAGGAGGAGGAGGTGGAGAATTAAGAGGACTTTTTAATAAAATTGCTCCGACATGTTCAACTTTCCCCTCAAGTGGCTCGATTAATTTCTCATAAAGCTTTAGTCTTTAAAACGCGCCGTGTGTTTCTGCTTCGCCATCAGAAAAAGACCATTTCAGACAAAACTAAAACAGACGGTGGGGTAAAGGGGAGGAGTGGGGTAAAGGGAGGGGGAGTCCTTTCCGAACACTAATTGAATTATCTTTCGTTGGAGTTTGACGTTAATGGCATCCGATGCTCGTGCCATTAAAAAAAGAACGGGGTCCCGCTCGCCGGTGACGGTGAGGCTCGAGGCGAGGCTCCGGTGACCGATCGCTCGTGAATGCAGATTGGCGTAATGAAGCCCAAGATTGATGTAAAAAGAAAGGGGCGGGGCTAGAGTGATGGATAGAGAGAGAAAGAGAGAGAGAGAGAAGAGAGAGAGAGAGAGAGAGAGAGAGAGAGATTGTACGCTACTGCACAATAATGAAGACAAATTAAATACATGTATAACAAAATGTATGTTGTGAGGTCAAATACAGGCAGTATAGTAACAACAAACAAAAAGAAAAATAAATGACGTTTTATTTGCTTTAAGTCTTACATATTATACATATTATACATATAAACTGTGAGAAAAAAGGAGAAAGAATGATTTTTATAAACACCCCCCCCCACCCCGCCCGTCTATTACATCACGTGTACAGATGGTAAGTGTTAGTGTACATGCCAATTAAACTCAATTGAATTTAATTTAATTGGGTGTAGTAATTGAAAGGGAGAAAAGCTAGAAAATCGACAAAGAGAATGGGCAAGCGCGACACTTTAGGGGTGCGCGAGCGCTGACCCGGTCTGCGCGAGACCGCCCGGCTCAAATTGATCACCTTTCATTAACAAAATGTAACAAATCGTTTTTCCGACTTTCTCCCGAGAAAACGAATGTATTTTTCCAAGGTAAACATGTGCAAAACATTACACTGCTTAACCGTGTGCCGATTTATTCATATATTTAACACATGTCTAAAGTCAGTACTGTGATTTTGAATTACATGTCTGTTTAAATAAACTTTCAAGTTCATTTGTTTATCTATTTAGATTTTGATATAATAATAATAATAATAATAATAATAATAATAATAATAATAATAATAACTGAAATATATAAATAAATAAATAATAACGTGTTTGTTTTTTAATTAAGTTTCATAAAATAAATGAAATATTAAAGTTGCTAACGAATAAGAAAAAATAATATTTTTTACATAAACTCTAATGCTAATGGATGCATATTAACTTGAAGTTTGGAGGCAGCTGCATCCCTCTGAGTGAGACAGGGAGAGCAAAAATATGATGCAGCACTTGGTGAAAGGTCTTATTTCAGGGAAACAGCTCTTCATGTGCGCGCTCCGCCGGTGTATGCGCCGCGTCATCGCATAACCTGCTCACGGGCGCGAGCTGTCCGCGGTGGCGGAAACAAAACGTGCGCCGGAAACGCGCGTAATTTGCCCGGTGATTGATGGCGCGCGACGGGAGAAAGACGCCTCGAATTACCGAAATGCAGTGTGACGAAAGCGCCTCGAGAGAGATACGGTGCTGAACGGGAGCGCGCGCTCACAGAGAGAAGGAGGAAGAAGATGGCCTGGTGATACGAGAACAAGACTGAACACACTGAACATGTCAAACATTCTGGTCTTCAACACAAATTAGTGTGTTTATGAGCTCAGGTAAATTAATCATAATCCATAAACCATATAAGTCAAATGAGCTAAACACTGCACGAGATTTTCAAACTCTGTACGGGTTAAAGAGTTCATTGCAGCACTGAGGTGGAGTTTTATTGTGTTTATTAAACACCGAATCTCAGGAAATGCTGCGTACCGCTTTCAAAATAATCAGTTCCTCGATAAACAACCACAGTATTCATTTAAATAATTGTTTATTATTATTATTAATAATAATAAAAATAATAATAATAATAACATTAATAATTATTGTTCTTATTCTACTTATAATTATTTTTGTTGTTGTTATAAACAATTATAATAATAAATAATGTAAATAATAATAAACAATTATTAAAAGAAGTACTCTGGTTGTTTATTAAACACACAGAGATACTACCTTGTCCCGAGGTATTTAAATATCCTTTATAATGAATTAAATGTAAATATTGAGCAGCCTTTAACCTATTAGTGAAATTTAGTTAATTTCACTACAGCTGGGTTTTCGGCATTATTATTATTATTATTATTATTATTATTATTATTATTATTATTATTATTATTATTATTAGATTAGATTATTACATTACATTACATTACGTTTTTTTCCTACTCTCTACGTCACGTGACTCTGAGCTTGTTCGAGCTTGTTCAAAACTGAAACGTGTGAAACTCTGGAGCTCGTCAGTGAGCACTTTAACACCGGGGGAAACCAGCAATAAGAATATCTATCTCGTGCGCCCCGTGCGCCGGTAAAGGGTTAAAGCGTTCTGGATGCGCTCTAGCGAAGGGGTGGGAGGAGAAGGAGGAGGAGGAGGGCGCGAGCTCTAGAGACATTGTCATGTAAAGAGGGACCACCGCCTCGCTATTGTCTCGCGGACTGCCAAGTTTATTATAAACGCTGCTCGAGCTGCACCGGGCGGAGCGGAGCAGAACAGAGCGCGAGACAGAGACAGATAGAAATAGACACAGTGAGCACGAGCACAAGAAGACTGTGGATGTGCACTTGTAGAGAGAAAACAACTGAGAGAGCGATCGGAGAACGTCAGACTGTGTTCACCGACACGCACTGGAAAGAGTGGAGTTAATTTCATAGATCCTAGCTGCACGTGCTGCTGTTTGGTACCTGGTGCCTCGCTTCGCGCATTCCGTCTCCACATGTACAAAATGGATTACTCGTACCTGAACACGTATGACTCGTGCATGGCGGCTATGGAAGCATCAGCGTACGCGGACTTCAGCTCGTGCAGTCAGGCAAACACGTTCCAGTACAACCCGATCCGCACGAGCTTCGGCGCAAACCCGGGCTGCGCGACACTAGGTGCAGCCAGCTGCAGCCTCGGCGCGCTGCGCGAACACCAGCCGGCACCGTACACAGCGGGTAAGTAGCAGCACAGGCGCTCTCCCTCTCTCTCTTTCTCTCTCACATACACGCACGGAGAACTTTCCGCTCTGTTCAGTTTGGTAGGTTTAGGAATGTTACATGCATGTGACTCTGTAATTCTTTTTTATTTTTTCAGTAATTACATTTATATATTTATACAGAAATAATGCACGAGTTATAGATAGATAGATAGATAGATAGATAGATAGATAGATAGATAGCTTTATTGTCATTGATTTAACAACTATATATATATATATATATATATATATATATATATATATTTTTTTTTTTTAAGAAGAATTACATAAATCATATCCATAAAAATGCGTTATGACTTCATTGCTTTTATAATCAGTTTAAATAAAAATCTTTTAGAAAACAAATTTAAAGAAAACGAACAAGGTTAATTAAAATCAGCGACACTGATCCATACTCCTTTAAGGTAATTGTTTAATAGAATAAATTAATATGATTGTGGGAAATGTGTTTACGTATTAGGGGAAATCTGTGAGTCAAACGTCCATTTAAGGAAATAAAAATTATAAAAATAGTAAAACAAAACAACAGGCACAAAAGAAAAAGATACTCAAAGGCATGTCTAATTATTTAAAAAACGAAAAACTTAATCTTCTTCGTTATTATTATTATTATTATTATTATCATTATTATTATTATTAATAATAATTATAATAACCCCAGGGAGCGCTATCTGTCTTCTCACAGTTCCTTATAAATTCTTCTCGGACCCTTCCGGTCTGAATGAAAAACGGAAACAACGACGTATCCGCACCACCTTCACGAGCTCTCAGCTGAAGGAGCTCGAGCGCGTGTTTGCTGAAACGCATTACCCTGACATCTACACCCGTGAGGAGCTCGCGCTCAAGATCGACCTAACAGAGGCCAGAGTTCAGGTAACTATTATTTTTATTTATTTATTTATTTATTTATTTATTTGTTTGTTTGTTTGTTTGTTTGTTTGTTTGTTTGTTTGTTTGTTTGTTTATTTATTTATTTATTTATTATTGCTGTTGTTGTTGTTGACTGTGTGTATAAGCTTTATATAATAACCCAGATTAACACTAGTTCAGGATGTTTATGTTCTGAAAACTGTAGGTTAATGGAACTGGACTTAAGGTTCTTTAATTCATGCTTACATTTCTTTCTGAGGGCACTTTAAAAGTACCTCTAATGATAAGTTAATAATAATTTAATATTATTATATAATAAGTATTAATATTGTTAATATTAATAATATTATATAAATAAGTTAATAAACTTCGTAAACATTTTCCATGAAGAGAAATTTCCACTGTTTATATCAATAACGTCGTGTTCTTTAACGTTTATTTGTACAGGTGTGGTTCCAGAACAGACGCGCAAAATTCCGCAAGCAGGAGCGCGCAGCAAACGCAAAGGGCGGCGGAAACACCGGAAACACCAGTGTTACATCCAAGAAACCTGGTGAAGCACGCGCATCATCCGAGGATGACGAGTCTAAAGAGTCCACGTGCAGCCCAACACCAGACAGCACGGCGTCTCTACCGAGCTCAGCCAACACCACGGGCAGTCCAGGCGCGAGCAGCCTGAGTCCCAGTCCGTCATCCGGTGGCTATGGCAACACCTCCAGCTCGCCGTCTATGCACCACGCGCTCAAATCTCCAGCGTGGCCCGGTGTCGGTTCAGCTGCTCCAGCTTCCGCTCCAGACCTGTTGAAGAGCTGGCAGCCCGGAGACAGCGCGAGCACCGGACCATTTGCCGGCGTGCTCTCATCCTTCCACAGAAAACCGGGCGCGCTCAAGACCAACCTGTTTTAAACAATCTCTCTCTGTCTCACACACACACACACACACACACACACACACACACACACACACACACACACACACACACACACACACACATTTACACACTTAGTGCGTAGTTTACTCTCCTCTCTCACTACTTCCTCCTGAATTTTATTCGATATATTATTTCTGTTAGAGCTGGACTCGGTTATTATTTATAGGATCATGTTTCCGGTCTCGTCAGACATCTTTCGCACTTTATTTAGTGCGGTTGAAAACAGCGCAAGCTCGGTGTGTGTGTGTGAAAATGCGACATGTTCTTTACACAGTGCACTAGTTTGAAAGCTTTAAAAAAATCGATATCTGGTAAGGAATCCACATTTTCTGTATGGCAGGTGTTTCCTATTGGATCGTTGAATTGTGCGCACTTAATGGGTCCCTTAAAAGAAGACGGTTTCATCCACACTTACTAAAACAACCTGTCTCACAGTCTGTCTAACGCATTCACTCCAATATAAAATGTTTATACTCCTGTATAAACTTTCTAAAAAGCTAAGGTTAAATCGATTTAAGGCGTTCTGGTTTGGAGCTTAGGCTGAAGATATGGGCGTGGTTAGGATGAAGGTGGGGCTGGGATTGTGGGCGTGGCCGACGTAATTACATTTTCTTATGAATTAAACAATAGTTTTACAGTTTCATGTCTGAATGATTTCTGATGAAATCTCAACCAGAAGAAATTTTATTCACACTAACGACTTTTCGACACAGAGTGCAGGACTCGGACTGCAAAGAATTATTCTTTATTAATTTCATAAGACATTTTAGAATTCAGCTGCGCTTCCATTTTTTAAGAGCTGTAGTGTGGAACTGATGAATTTGGGATAAGGCCTTTATTATTAAGCGAGTCTCAGAAGACTTTACATTCAGGAGAGAGAAAGTGTATTTGTTACAAGCGACATCTTTTCACATGATAAAAGCTTTTGAGCAAAGAAGCTTTGATCCAATTAGCAGCAAACAAGAAAGTCACTTGGACGTGGCCCAAACTGCTCTCTACTTCCTTACTCTACTTCCTACAAAGGGTTATTTTGAGTCATGCCATAAAAGTCATTTTTAGTTTTATTTACAACTGATCACAACAAACACTTTCACAAAAGAAAAAGCAAATGACAGTAAATTACTCTTCATTTCACCTTTTCAGTGAACTAATGGATTCATTTGATTTGGTTTCTCAAAGGTGTGGAAGAGGATTTTAATCAGATTGATTTCTGCAGTTCGTGCAGTGCACTGTGTCCAACGTGGAACCTTTAATGGTTCCTTATTCTGTTTTTAGTCCACTCTGAGTTCCTGTCTAATTCAGGAAAACCTAACGCTGCATCAAATGAACCGTTTATCCTGGAACAAAGCGCGCAATGCATCATGTTCATAATTTCTGTGACGTCACTGACACAAACACCTGGACTTTTTGCTTTAGCATTAGCACACGAAGCTAAGCGGTGTCCCAGTCTGAAGTGATTTATTCTGCAAGTTAATTTGCCACGAGTGTGATTTCTTAAACTGAGCAAATTAACATTAATTTATTGAAATTAAGAGAGATACTGGTAGTTATTTTACATTTTTAAAGCAAATGTTATTACTTCTTTTTTTAGTAGGCCCACTAAAATACTAGAACATGGAAATATTTTGTAAATAGTAATATAAATATTGGGTAGTTTCTGTTTTTTATGTTGTTGCTGCTGCTTCATTCAAACAGCAGCTCAGAGGGGCCGCGTCCCAAACCGCACACTTCCTCACTAACTAGTGTGTTTAAATAAGACTCCATGGTCTTATCTATGATGTTAACACACTGTCATACACACTGTTTAGTGCTGAATTGTGATTTGGGACACAACCTGTTGAAACCGTTCATTTAAGGCACTGTGTAAAGTGGACAAAAATAAACTCCATTTAAAGCACTGTCTCCGTGTGAGATTGAAATCTGCACTACACCTTCACACTCCATCTTTCTCTTTATCTAAACTTTATAAACGGTTATTCAAGCAAACAATAAATCCACTATTTGCTGACTGTCAGAACATCTTATATTTTTACGCCTGTAAATGTGACCGATTTCTGCTCGCACAATTTTAAAACAAATTAAAAAATATAAATAAAGAGTGAACTCAGTAGAACCTGATAACTGTAAACACAACCAAATGTTTTTAAATCTTTTACAGCAATTTAAGTATTTATAAATTTCTTTAAAATCTTCAGACGAAGTGATAGCAGCAAAAGATTTTACAAACTTAGATTAAATAACAACATCAATGATAATAACAATAATATTTAATAATAATAATAATAATAATAATAATAATAATAATAATAATAATAATAAACAGAATATTTGATTATCTGCTTTAATCAGACTTTCCGTCCTTTTCATGATGTATTTTATCTCGTTATTCTATTTCTGTTATTTTTTTATTAAAAAAAAAACAAAAACAAGACAAAGCAACAAAAACAAAAACTCGAGCACGAAACTCCATGAAGCAAATTTTGATTTTACATAATTTGATATTTGTGTCACTGGTGATGAGAAACCCGCTCAGCATAAGTAAGTTTAACGTTACACACAGATCAAGATGTTTTCTCTCCTCTCTCTACAGTCACCTAATTGTATTTGATTTTTATTTTATTTATTGTATTTTTTATTGGATTCCGGCTTATTATTTATAAGATAATGTTAGAATCGTCCTATTGGATATAATGAATATCACAGATCTCTCCAAAACCATAGTATTTTGCCGTAATAGTTGTCTGTAAAGTTGTAAGGATTTACATTTAATAAACGGAAATTATAACCAGTCATTAATTTATTTTATTTATATAAAAGGAATAGTTTCTATTGAAGTTGTGACGCGCGCGCACACACACACACACAACAGCAGACGTATTGTATATTTAAACATTTTACAGTAATATATTATTTTATGAGAAACATGTGGAAAACATTAAACCATAAAAAGCACTGCGGTAAATCATTTATACTGTAAAGTTAGCCTTACTTTATATAATATTAATTTACTGATATCAACATAAATATTGTCACAATCATATTCACTTGGTGTAATGTGCTGGATTCTAATATTACTAATAAATGAACCATTGTGTTGTTCAGAGATTTAAAAACACAAAGTTTGAGATAGAGAATAAATTAAAGCCTATATGTAAATAATTAAAACTAAGAACTTTATACAATGAACACACAGCTCGCTGTTACACACACTTAACTCCACTCATAAAACTCTATTGTAGTCCATTGTAAAGTCTTTATTTCAATTCTAATATTTAGGTGTTAAATATAAAATTCTTCTCTCAGTGAGATCTGTGTGGAACACTAAACATTCAAAGAAGGTTCTGAGTAACTTTAACTATCCAAGTTCCTCTTTCAAGATTCTTGTTTTTGTGTTAAAACATGATCTAGAGTCTGATGAGAGTAACATGAGGTCTCAGCCAGAAGAGGATAAAACAGAATTTACAGAAAAAATTTATATACAATTTCTTAGACTTTTCGAATCATAATAATAAAAAACATTTAATATGTACTTAAATAATACATAAACATAATTTAAATTTACAATATAAAGTGTAATGACAGATCCCTGTGGAGCGCCGACCCTCACCACTTTGACCAATCACAGGAAGCAGTGACATCAGTCGTTAGTTTTTTATTCACATGAATTCATTCAACGTCGATTCACAAATATTAACTTAAAGTCATCAATAAAAATGTTACAAACTGCGACATAAAGTGAGCACAAAGAGAGTGTTTAAAAATTACAACATGGCACAGGTTTGACACACACACACACACACACACACACACACACGGGGTAAAGCATTAGACTTTGAGACTCTACAGTGAACAGTACGTTGTGTGTATTTGTTAATTTCATGTTCAGTTATCGAGAAAAATCTGGAACAAAAGTTTCTCTCACTCACATTACAGATCAGCGGCTGATCCAGGGTCAGTTTTCACCTAATTATTTAACTCATTACATACATGAATCCCTTACAATCATCTGCAGCACCGCCTGGTGGCCACTTCTGATAACTCCAGATCACATGGAGAGAATCAACATCATAAAGTGAGCGCAAAAAAATCTAATAAAATTAACCATTAACTGTGCTAAGGCTCCCAAACATGTAACAGTTAAATTGTGTTGGTCTTTTATAAAACACACGATTCCCAGACACATTAACACTACTGTTCAGCTTTTAGGATTTTATAGAAAACAGACAGACATACAAGCCACGAAGTGTATTCACTCTAAAATGCCTCAGAAAACACACACACACACAAACGCGCGCACACACGCACGCGCGCGCGCACACACACTAAAGTTTATAAACTAATAATCATTTACTGAATTTGGCTTCTTCTTATTTCCCTTTTATTTATTAAAATCATTAACACTAAAATAGTAAACTAAATAAGCCAATCACCCAACACAGAAAACATAAGGAATGTGGACGAAGCTCTCAGATACACTCTGATGATGTCACTTCCTCCTCTGTAAAGAAGCAGGAGGTTGATCCCCAATTGCAGATTTTTAGCCTGTAGTAAAACTGAAATGTTGACTTTTCTTTAAACACTGTTGAGTGGGAGATGATGAAAATAGATGCTCTTAGTGATACAGTTTTCCTGCTCACTTCTGCTGCTGTTGTCTTAAACTGGCCAACAGGATCTTCTTATGGGCGGAGTCTAGAATTCCTGCCTCCTCCAGGTCCTCCTCAGTGATGTCACTGAAAATAATTTGTTCATGTCTTCAGTGAATAAAAGCAAATACTTTGAAAATTCATTAGAATATCAATAAATAGTTGATTTTGGAAGTTATGAGAGACTTTTCACACAGCCTCAATTAGAAATGACCATAAATAACCATAAACCAGGAAATCAAACACGAAACAAACCACCAAAAATTACTGACTCAATTAAAATATCACAACCGGACAGAATGCACAGTGTAGAAATGAGTCCACAGGGTGGTGCTGCATGTGATCACACAGATATTCATTATAGAACAGTTCTATACAAAAGAAATTAATAATGAAAAACAGAGTAAGGCCAAGTGTTCTGTTATTTTTGCTCTGCTAGTGGAAACATCTAGAATTTTGATATTTTAGTTTCTGTTACACATATGGCATTGAACCAGCAGTAAATAAGCAGAGTAACAACATGAACAACATAAATGCAGGATTTAGGAATACAGTTAAATTTTCCAACATTTCCAGTTTGCAAATTTATACATATAATTACAAATTCTGGCATTTTTAATGACAGTGAAACTGTTTATTATTACAGTCAACACTTTAAAGCCACATCTCCTGGACATCATTATAAACACAAAGCATGTGTGTATGTGTGAGTTACCTGAGGAACTCAAGATCATCCCAGCCATTCCTCAGCAGTCCCTCCTCATAGCGTTCCAGTCCGAGTCTCTGCAGCCACTCACCCACACTGGAGTCCACTGACAAACTGCTGCTGCTGCTACCACCTTGCCAAAGAGCCTACACACGCACGGACGTACACACACATATTTGCGCACACACATTTACACACACACACACACGTACACGTACATTAATGGAGAAAATAATACGACCGGAGGTGTTAATAAAAATTGCCAAATTATGACAGAGAAAGAGAGAGAGACATGACAGAAACAGGAAAACAGGAAGGAACATTTGCCCCACCCACTCACCTCCTCTGGCAGGACCTCATCCATGATCTCTTCCGGGATGGAGCGAGGGGGAAAAGTGCGACAGCTTTCACTATATCCCAAACCTCGGCTGTGAACGGCCCCGCCCCCTTTAAGTCCTGCCCCTCCACCAACTCCTGCCCCAGCCACATATTCCACTTCACTCAGTTTCTTGGCTAGATGAAGTACTGAACACGATTGGTCATCAGCTCCAGAAGCCCCGCTGCCTCTTCTGAAAGCCAATGGCCCTGCTGAAGGGTCCAGACTAAAAGCTCCGCCTCCTGTAGGGGGTGTGGCAAAGCTGGGAGATGGAAGAGGCTTGGAGGTAACGGATGCTGAAATCTTAATGTCTGCCAGATCAGGGTGAAGACGAGGTTTGCTATCTTTTGGGAAGAACGAAGTGTCCGGCATTTCATGAGCACTTTTAGGGAGGGGCGGTGGAGGGAAGTCTGGAGGTGGGCGTGTCAACCCAGAACTTCCATCTTCCTCAGAGGATCCCCCCTCCTCGCTTATGGGCTGTGGCAGGTGGCTGCCCGTCTGTTTACGTGCTTGAATGGAACCTTTGCATTTTCCAGCTCCTCCTGCAAGGGGTGGCAATTTAGATGAAGCTGGTGGAGAGAGGGCGGTGCCTGGGAGCAGGTCTGAAGCCAAGGCAGCAGATTGGTTAGGAACACCCTCAAGGATGTAGTAGGCAGGGTTGTTGAAGCTATTTTTGCACATAGAGGCATCGCCATCTGCAGACTCCACCTGCTTTGACCTGTCAAAACACACGCACACAGAGATTAAACAGTGTAATTACAGGGCAAACATAGGCAAAGATTAGGTTTGATTGGATTAACAGAAATAAAATGAGCTAGCCATGTAGCTTAGCTAATAAGCAGCAGTCGACTGATTCTAAGCTAACTTCCCTTGTATCTATTATAGTATGTCGCTGAAACCTGGACCAACTTTAGGTCAACAGTTTAGATATAAGTGATCAGCTGAACATACACCTATCACAATCAGCAGTGTGTATGTACCTGGTCTGTGTGTTTTCTTCTTTAGCAGTAGTGTGTGTGTATGCAGGTCGTCCTGTAGTGTTTCTCTCTCCCTCCTCTGAAACTTTACTCAGCTCCTTCCTGCTAAGTGTGGGTCTGTGGGAAGCAACATCACCATCAGCATCATCATCAACTCTTTGTTATTATTATCATTAATCATAATGAATATTCAGTTATGCACAAATTATTTCAATATGTGAATTAATTAAATGAGTAACAGTATGATTAAAATATTCATGCAGTTTAAAGTGTAACGTTAAAATCCCACACTATGTGGGAAATCTATAATCTTTCTCACTTGATGTAATCGTGTCCAGCTCTAGAGGGCAGTGTTTTCCCCTTTGGCCCTCCGGTCTCATCCTTATCTACGCTGATCCACTCTGAGAGAAAAGAAATAATAGAAAGTATTATTATATAACCAGAATTTCACATTTTTATTGAGTGCTTCAAAATACAGAACAACCAAGTGCTGAGTTGAGTAAGACATGCTGCTGTAATCATAAACAATATATTGTTCATCTCAGGACTCTTATTGTCAATCTGCTCACAGTGAACCTCCTGTTTACACACTCAGTACTGTGTGTCTTTATAGTGTACAGGTGAACAGAGAATGTTGTCCTTATGTTGTCTTAGGGAGTTCTTCGTCAACACTATTTCACCTCTGGTTTGTTCACTGGGATCTAAAGCTACATCTGGATTTCTGTAAAACTTAGCGATGATGAAGTCTCCTTTTGAAAGCTCTGTTAAAAACCTGAATGGACCTAATTTCATAAAAAAATTCCTAATAAAAAGACCCTAGAAAAGAAAGAGAATGAAATCTAAGAACAGGCAAATGCAAATTGAGAAGAATTTATTTGTTCAAATTGAATTAAGCCACCCAGACACCCCCCACCCCCACCCCCTAACACGCACACACACACTCACCATATAGTCTCTCTCTGGTCCCCATTCTCTCAGAAGGTACCCTGACCCTCATGGACCCTCGGATGTTGCCAGTCTCTTCACCACGGTGAGACAGATATGTGTGGAACTGCTGAGCTGTACTGCCAATCATTGACTTCAGTGCCAGCACACATTCTCCTAAACACACACACAGGCACATGCACACACACACACAACAATAAAAGTGAGGTCAATAATCGAAAGAGGGTACCACACATACACAGAGACACACAGAGACACACACACAGTCATACCATAGGACTCGTATCCATCAAGGGATTTGACAGTGAGCAGCAGGTGTTGGTCCTGCAGGTACTCGATGTCAGAAAGGATGGGCTTCAATGTGGTCAGCTGCTTTGAGGACCAGCTCACACGCAAAAAGTTTATATTGTCACTGCTCTGAGAGTCATTCTCATAACTCTTCTTAAACTCTGTCAGAGAAAAAGAGAGAGACAAGAAAGAATGTGTGATGAAAGTGTTACACACATGAACAGACATTTTAACCTCAATTTAAAATAAGGCAAGTCTTATTTTCTTAGCACATACAAATAAAATAAAACATTTACAAATACAAACCTTGTGATGAACTTAGTTATAAGCGCAAGTAAATTAAGCAAGAGTAAATTAAATGAATTCGCTCATCACACACAACAGATCACTTCCATTTTAACAGTTGCTTACAGCGTTAACTGTGTAAAATACCAGACACTGACTATTTTACCTTCCAGGCATGTGGAGTAGAATTCAATAAAGAACTTAGTTCTGCTGGCTGTCTTAACGATGGCCTCGATATTCTCAAACTCAATATACGCCTGCTCTGAAGATTTAGGCAAACCTAAAAGAGTGACAAACAGGTGTGTCAGTGAGTGAACACTGAACATCACAGAGCAGCACCTAATAAACCAAAATAATAATCATAATAAAATTCATAATAATAAAAATAATAATTAGATGGTAAAGAAAATGCAGCATCATAGCTTGAGTTTAAGATTGCTGTAGCAAAACCAACACTTTGCTAATTAACACTAAAATAAATTCTTAATTCTTTTGATCTTTTTATCAATAACTTCACTCATGAGAAACGACTGTTCCAGAGAAACGTGTGAGTTTTATTTAAACATTATCAGGATTTGAATTTTGGTCTCACCTTTTTTTGAGACAAATTGTGAGGTCACGCCCACTTCAAATGTTGCAAACACAGGCGAATGATCACTGGTGACAATGTCATCTGTGCACCCTGAGAGATGGAAAACAGAAAACAAACATTTAAATAGTTGAAACTTTCAGTTCACCGAGTAGTTCAGCAGCAGCTTTGATCGGTAAAATTAACATTGGGGATATATATATATTTTATAATACATGAGGTTCATTCTGATATTTTGATTACGATGAAGAAAAAACAGCAGCCAAAGTACAAATGTAATGAACATCATAATTGATCACCATGATAGTGTAACCTCTGACAGTATAACACTTTTACCATAGGAGTTACAGACGATGTGTGTCTCGTGATAAGACTTCCACAGAATCCGGTCACACCATGATGGCACATTCGTCCTCATCTGAGAGGAAAATTGGACAAAACAGATAAAGGTGGTCAAAGAGAATGTAGAAGGAAAGGTATGTGTCCTAGTTAACATTCAAGTCTCTGTCAGTTCCTGTGGCAATGCTAAAGTAGCAGGAAAGTGGTTTTTATCTACTCTATTTTTGAAAAATGTGCAATATTACCTATGTGCAATATGTCTTCAGTGTAACCACTAGTCTTTTTATACATTTTTGTTTTTGTATATACTGTATATTATATTACGTTTTTATTCTTTATTCTTTTTATATATTTTTGCTGCTGTAACAGAAAACTTTCCCCATTGTGGGATGAATAAAGGAATATCTTATCTTATCTCTTAGGTTTCCCTGCAGTCTTCTATATTATACGCATCATAATTACAATACTGTTGATTTTTAGCTAAATAAAAACACACCTAGGCTTTAATTAAACAGTATTAACATTAAAATTATATATATAACAGCAAAAAAATGCAACCAGCAGCGTGTTAATAGGAAAATCTACTTAAAATTGGATTTACCATATCATATCATTGGATACCATATCAACAGCTACATGATTTTAATCTGTTTATGTGGGGTGTATATAACCATGTGAATGAGCTGTTACTATAGAAACCATAACACATGAATTCTTAAGTGTGCATTAATATAAACTGCACTACTGTTAAGTTGCTGTTAACAAACATTAAACAATGACTGTAATGAACCTTACATTGTGTTTGAAAAAGTGTTTGCCCCCTTCCTGAATTTTTATTTTGTTGCACGTTTGTCACACTTGAATGTTTCAGATCATCAAACAAATTTAAATATTAGTCAAAGATAACACAAACACCATGCAGAAACATGAGTGTTTAACGTGAAACATTAAAGTGTGACAAACATGCAAAAAAAAAAAAAAACAGGAATGGGGCCAACACTTTATATCAAATCCATCAAACAATTAATCAAAAACTAAAAAAGGAATACAGGACACATTAATGTTGTATTGTGGATTTAGACCAATATCTTAAGTTTAATGCAGGGATGTTTGTAAGGTTCAGAGGTTTGTACCCCAGTGGCTTTCTGCTTCTGCCAAACGTAGGTGTCTCTGGATCCTCTCTCATATCGGTACGTGGGGGGATACGTGATCTCCTCCTCCGCTGAAGGAAAGCACAAAGAGAAACACACAGAAAGTAAAGCTGAGGTTTACTGTTACCACATGACCTGAAAAAGCTATAAAATATTCTATGTTCTAAATATACAGGAAAAGGTGTATATGTAGGAGTGTGTGTTTTAAGTGGACCTCACAGGCAGCAGGAGGCACTACACATCACACCGTTGTGTTAGGAACAAATTAAGAGACAGAATTTACCGAAGCGGAGAAAGACCTTGTTCTTTTCCCTCTCCAGATTTAGCTGGTCTACTTTCAGAAGCGGATCAAACTCCTTCCTGTTTATGTAGTTCAGGATTTCCTGTGTGTGTACCAGTGAAAGGCAGAGAAAAACAAGAGAACAGAGACATCACATAACCCTTAATCAAGTCAAGAAGTCACACATTAATTTTGAGTTTTATATATATATATATATGGACATTGGTATGTGTGTGTGTGGATGTGTGTGTGTGTGCTTGCGTGATTGGATTATTGCTTGCTTGCTTGCTTGCAAACCTTGTGGCTTGCAGCCTGCTTGCACTGAACTAGCCCTTATGGTGAACTAGGACATTGTGTTGTGTGTAAGCCTCTCCTTGGTAGTGCATAGCCTCTACCTTCACCAAGATTCCTGCCAGGCTTTTCTGTTCATTTATAGGTAGCCACTACCCTGCTACATTGTGGGCAAGTCTACTGAGACAAAGGCAAGTGGAGTACACTCTGAAGAGAAAAGAAATATGTTGGTGTCACACATTAGGTGGACTGAAGCTCTGGTTGACTCTGGCAGCCATGGTGGGGGACCAGTCTTCCTAAAGGTATGTTAGTTTAATAACACACTGTGTTATTGGGATTTTCGAGGTGAAGATAGTGTTACTGGAATGTGCACCACCTGTGAGACTATAAAAATGTTTTTTTGCATTTGTTTGTGGAAGACAGTTTACATTATCTGACCTTACATTCTGTCAAGGCTGGTGGTGATGGGGTGTCTGACATAAGGAGCAAGGAAGAATGGCCTGAAAACTCCTAGTTAGGACACTGCACATAAGCAGCATGGGGTATATAAACGCTAGAAGCTGGGGTTTAGTGGCAGCTGCATTTGGTAGAACCCTGTGATGCCAGAGCATCATTATTTAGGGTCTGCCAATCTCACCCCAATAAGGAAAGGAGCTAGAAATGTTGGCTTGAGAAATACACACGATTCATTCATTATGGTAGTCTGTTACATCTGATGCTGACAGGCATGTGTGTGTTTGTATGTGAGTGTTTATACCTGTATGTCCATGTCCAATCTGTAGTTGAGGTCACCGAACCAGAACAGGTGTGTGAAGCGCAGTGAAATGTCAAAGGAGTTGAGTTGTTTGTCTCCCAGTGAGAGCTGACGCAAGATGTCCAGGTAGTTCTGGTTCCGCCTAAACAAAGTCAAAGATAGAAATCATCACACTTAATAACTGAACACACAAGCTCGCATGCACACACTCATGTACGAACACACATGCGTCTTCTCACCTGTGAATCTTTTCATTACCGGAAGTCAGGTGACAGTTGACAAAACCAAATGATGTTCCATTAAACATGAAGGACACACCCACTGCCCCTTTATTACCTACAACATAGAGAGAAAAGTCTGATATTTAAAATCTCTTGCACACACATACAAGAATTTAGCACATAGTCAGTGTGAACTATGATGTAAAATAAGAGGTTCTGTTGATTCTAAGCCATGGTCAGGTAGACCAAGGACTTTACCCACAGCCAGAAAAATAGTTTTTTGATGCAAAGAAAAACCCATAAACAACTTATAGAAATAAGAAATACAGGAAATACAGTAGAGAAATACAGGCTGCTCTGGAAAATAGTGGTACTGTTGTTTTAGCACAATAAGGAGGTACTTAAACACAAATGACATGCATGGTTGAGTTGCCAGCACGCATGCCAAAAAAAGGCCTGTCATTTGGAGTGATGAGACCAAGACTAAACTTTATAGTCACAACCATAAACACTATGTTTGTAGAGGAGTCAACAACACCTGCGGTCAACAGTAAACCACCCCCACTGTAAAGCATGGTGGTGGATCTCTGATGTTTGGGGCTGAGAGCTCCAGTGGCACATAGAAGTTAGTATAAAATTGATGGCAAGATAAATGCAGCTTGTTATCACAAACCACTGGCAGAGAATTTGCATTCTACAGCACAAAAGCTGCGCATAGGATGCTCTCAGATGTCCCAACATGACAATGACAAAGCACAGATCAAGGCAAGTTTGACCCTCCAAAGGTTCTGGAGGCCATCACAGTCTAATGACCTCAATATCATTGAGCCACTTTGTGGAGATCTCAAAAGTGCAGTTTGTGCAAGACAACCAAAAAATTTAAGGGAACTGAAGGCATTTTGCCAAGAAGAAGGCAGCTTTAGACCTGAGAGAATTAATGACCTCATGCACAATTCTTACAAAAGACCATCATTGATGCTAAAGGGGACAATACAAGATATTAAGAACTAAAGGTATGCAAGCTTTTGAACAAAGATTATTTCCTTATTTTCTTTTTTGTTATGTTCTGTATGCTGATTGTGCCGTTCTGTTATGCCTTACATATTAACTTGAGTCCTATAAGAAATAAAAACATTTGTTTTGCTTTCAAACTCATGTTTTCTTTAAAAAAAAAAAAAAGCACACAACTTGCAAATAATGTTATTTTCATGTTAGACGATTCTGTGTAAAGGAGCCTGTAATCTTCTCCTGTTGTACCTCAGAATGGTTTGTTTTCAGTATGTTTTCAGAAGACAGATCATCAGGCTTTACAAAAGAATTTGAGGATATCCTTCTGTACATGTGACTCCACCCAGTGTGACTGCACCCTGTGTGTGCGCGCACAATAAAGTAAAGCTGGGTCAGTCTGAAAGAAGGCTCTCAGTTCTCAGTAAAACCTTTTAAGCACACACTGCAGACACACACACAGCAGACACACACACACACAGCAGACGCACACACACACACAGCAGGCGCACACACACACAGCAGGTGCACACACACACAGCAGGCGCACACACACACAGCAGGCGCACACACAGCAGGCGCACACACAGCAGGCGCACACACAGCAGACGCACACACAGCAGACGCACACACAGCAGACACACACACACACAGCAGACACACACACACAGCAGACACACACACACACAGCAGACACACACACACACAGCAGACACACACACACACAGCAGACACACACACACAGCAGACACACACACACAGCAGACACACACACACAGCAGACACACACACACAGCAGACACACACACAGCAGACACACACACACAGCAGACACACACACACAGCAGACACACACACACAGCAGACACACACACACAGCAGACACACACAGTGCGTGCTCACACACAAAACGCGCGTACACAGACACAACGCGCACACACAGACACAACGCGCGCACACAGACACAACGCGCGCACACAGACACAACGCGCGCACACAGACACAACGCGCGCACACAGACACAACGCGCGCGTACACACGCAGCACACACACAGCACACACACAGCACAGCAGACAGACACAGCGCCCGCGCACACACACAAAACGTGCGTACACAGACAACGCGCGCACACAGACACAACGCGCGCACACAGACACAACGCGCGCACACAGACACAGCACACACACAGCACACACACAGCACACACACACAGCACACACACACAGCACAAACACACAGCGCGCGCGCACACAGCGCGCGCGCACACAGCGCGCGCGCACACAGCGCGCGCACACACAGCGCGCGCACACACAGCGCGCGCACACACGTGTGCGTGCCTGCCCTGTGTGTGAGACTGTGAGTGAGAGAGAGAGAGAGACAGAGAGAGAGAGAGAGAGAGAGGAGAGAGAGAGAGAGAGAGAGATTCTGACCCAGTGTGTTGGCAATTCCTGTTTTGACACTGGACATCCCGACGTGACTGATCCGGTTCTCATGCTCTGGCTTCACCAAAACGACAATCTTTATGTTCCACAAAGTCTGTACAGCAATCTACAACCGAGAAAGAGAGAGAGACAGAGACAGAGAGAGAGAGAGAGAGAGAGAGACAAACACAAAGAAAGAGACAGAGAGAGAGAGAGAGACAGAGAGACAGAGAGGGGGGTGACAGAAACAGAGAGATTAATCTCACAGCTGATGGTAAGAAACACTGGTGTTCAGGTAAGGAGAAATAAACCACTGATCAAACACCACAAACAACAAACAACAACAACAAAAACAAACAAACAAACAAAAAAAAAACACACACACACAAAATGTCCTTTCTCCTCTAAAACACATGGATGTTCTGCTGTGTGTCTAAAGTAATGGTAAAAAGGTCACATATCCAAAGGTGTCTTTCTCTCTCTCTCTCTCACCGGTTTGTAGTCGATCTCAGTGTAGTCTTTAAGTGCAGCTCGCAGGCTCTCTACCCACTCCTTATCACACACCGAGTTCTCCTGAGTACCAAACACGTAGATATCGTGAGGAATAGTGACCGTCATCTCATCCAAAGTTTTACCCAAACCTCGAGATAAGAGCCACGAACCAATGGCCTTTGGAGCTGGAACACTGCCTACACACACACACACACACACACACACACACACAAGAGAGTTAAATGTGTGAGTGTCAAATTCACAATGTGCTGTAGCTAAGCCTCCACTGTATTTCTTCTACACATTGTGTTTTAAAATTAATGCTCAAAACACACGCGCTCTTACACTCGCGCGCTCACACTCGCATGCTCACAGATGTACACACACTTGCCTAACACTTGCTGAAAATTGCCCTGAAGGAGAACTACACTTGAATGAATTTGTGTTTCCACCACACTGCAGTTTACATGGGGAACTAGTGCTGATGTAGCTAGTGAGGAACACGAGGACATAAACCTAGTCTGTGTGAGTGTAGGTGTGTGTTACCCATGTTCCATGTCCCAATAAAGATGGCGATCATGTCCGGCTCATCCTGGTTGGAATGTTTGTTCTTCATCAGCTGCAGAAGTTGGCAGAACGCTTCCCTTTTCTAAATGACAGACAAATTGTTTGTGTTTTATTGCATTAATTTACTAGTAACTGTTTGCATGTGTGCATGTCTGTCTCTCACTTTAGCACTTGGAAATATGAAGTCTTTTCTCTGGCTCTTGTCCTTCTCCTTCTCAAAAACGATTCCCAGTTTATTTGGCATTCTCTGTGACTTTATCAGCTGTCTGACTGTAACACACACACACAAACATTCACACACAAAAAATGTGACCATTCATTTCCTGACATTCTTTTGGCTTCAAGCAGATGGAGTTAAACATTGACCCTTTCACCTCTTGTCTGTCAACTCTACCTTACCCTGCATCTTCTCTCTCTCCGTCACCGTCTCTCACTCTCTCTCCGTCACCGTCTCTCACTCTCTCTCCGTCACCGTCTCTCACTCTCTCTCCGTCACCGTCTCTCACTCTCTCTCCGTCACCGTCTCTCACTCTCTCTCCGTCACCGTCTCTCACTCTCTCTCCGTCACCGTCTCTCACTCTCTCTCCGTCACCGTCTCTCACTCTCTCTCCGTCACCGTCTCTCACTCGCTCTCCGTCACCGTCTCTCACTCGCTCTCCGTCACCGTCTCTCACTCGCTCTCCGTCACCGTCTCTCACTCGCTCTCCGTCACCGTCTCTCACTCGCTCTCCGTCACCGCCTCTCACTCGCTCTCCGTCACCGCCTCTCACTCTCTCTCCGTCACCGTCTCTCACTCTCTCTCCGTCACCGTCTCTCACTCTCTCTCCGTCACCGTCTCTCACTCTCTCTCCGTCACCGTCTCTCACTCGCTCTCCGTCACCGTCTCTCACTCGCTCTCCGTCACCGTCTCTCACTCGCTCTCCGTCACCGTCTCTCACTCGCTCTCCGTCACCGTCTCTCACTCGCTCTCCGTCACCGCCTCTCACTCGCTCTCCGTCACCGCCTCTCACTCGCTCTCCGCCACCGCCTCTCACTCGCTCTCCGTCACCGTCTCTCACTCTCTCTCCGTCACCGTCTCTCACTCTCTCTCCGTCACCGTCTCTCACTCGCTCTCCGTCACCGTCTCTCACTCGCTCTCCGTCACCGTCTCTCACTCGCTCTCCGTCACCGTCTCTCACTCGCTCTCCGTCACCGTCTCTCACTCGCTCTCCGTCACCGTCTCTCACTCGCTCTCCGTCACCGTCTCTCACTCGCTCTCCGTCACCGTCTCTCACTCGCTCTCCGTCACCGCCTCTCACTCGCTCTCCGTCACCGCCTCTCACTCGCTCTCCGCCACCGCCTCTCACTCGCTCTCCGTCACCGCCTCTCACTCGCTCTCCGTCACCGCCTCTCACTCGCTCTCCGTCACTGTGCCTCTCGCTCTCAGTCACTGTGCCTCTCGCTCTCCGTCACTGTGCCTCTCGCTCTCCGTCACTGTGCCTCTCGCTCTCAGTCACAATCTCACTCTCTCTGGTTTTCTGTTTCTAAATATGACTCTTGCCCCCTTCCACTCCCAGTATCCCTCTATATCCCCCCCCTCTACCCCCCCAGCCTCCCTCCCCACCTTATACATCCCTTTCTCGCTCTCTGTCCTTCTCTAGGTCCTTCTCTCTCTCTCTCTCTCTGTCCTTCTCTCTCCTTCTCTAGGTCCCTCTCTCTCTTTCTCCCTCTCTCCTTCTCTAGGTCCTTCTCTCTCTGTCTTTCCTTCTCTAGGTCCTTCTCGCTCTCTGTCCTTCTCTAGGTCCTCTCTCTCTCTCTCTGTCCTTCTCTCTCTGTCCTTCTCTCTCTGTCCTTCTCTCTCTGTCCTTCTCTCTCTGTCCTTCTCTCTCTCTCTCTGTCCTTCTCTAGGTCATTCTCTCTATCCTTCTCTAGGTCCTTCTCTCTCTGTCCTTCTCTAGGTCCTTCTCTCTCTGTCCTTCTCTAGGTCCTTCTCTCTATCTCTCTGTCCTTCTCTAGGTCCTTCTCTCTATCTCTCTGTCATTCTCTAGATCCTTCTCTCTCTCTCTCTCTGTCCTTCTCTAGGTCCTTCTCTCTCTCCGTCCTTCTCTAGGTCCTTCTCTCTCTCTCTCTGTCCTTCTCTAGGTCCTTCTCTCTCTCTCTCTCTTTTCTCACCCCTGCCCAACTCACTCTTGTCATGGGTGTATGTGGTCCAGTCCTCCTGTGTGTCCTTCAGTTTCTTCATCACAACCAGTTTTCCTGCCTCCACGTCCACACTGAGTGTGTGTTTCTGGCTCTTCCCTATTTTAGCCAGTTCACACAGGTACATGTCCGGCTTTACCTGACAAACAGAAACATAGTCATGCTTTTTTGGTTTCACTATGACACAAGTGGTGTAAAGCAAACAACAAAACTCTGTGTATGCATGTGCATGTGTGTGTGTGTGTTACCTCAAAGGCCTGAACAGGAATGGCCTTGCTGTGGCGTGTCAGGGGGGTGAGAGGAGACGACACACTCATATCCTGCAGAGCCTTTAGAGCCTAGACACACAGACAGACAATGACAGACAGGGAGACAGAGAAAGAAAACAGGTTCAAATAAAGAACAAGTTACTCTTAGATGAAATTAAAATAAGCCATAATGTAAATGGCCTGCTGTGGATTCTGCAATGACAATAAATAAATGTTTAAACTGAAAAATTAAAAATAAATTTCATGTGCCAAAACTTGTGGAACTCTGTGTGTGTGTGTGTGTGTGTGTACCTTCTTCTCTATGGAAGACAGTAGGTCTTTGAGGATGGCTAGTTTAGTAACAAGACTCTCCAGTTCCTGATCTCCACCCTGACTCACAGACTGTGTGAGTGAGAGCAAGAGAGTGAGCGAGTGAGAGAGAAAGACTAGCATTTTAACAATTAAGACAGAACAGTTTCAGAGTCATATTGGTAATGGGTTAAACAGCTTTATAGCTGCACTACATGATGTCCATTTACTCTCACTTACACACATCTATTATTCCTGTACACTCTTTCTTTTCCTTCACCATTAGAGTACATGAACCACATCACTGATCTCACACAGAACACTAACATCTCACAAAGGGGTGCTATATCCACACACCATGCTGAAAAATTACATTAAATTACAGATAGCTAACAATGGCTAAAACTACACTACCAGATACATGCTAATTAGAATTACACAACGCTGCTGTTCTGGATTTTGATTGGTCAGAAGGTGTTGCGTAAATTTCTAGAAAAGCAGCTCTGATAGTAATGAAGCTCATATATAAGGTATAATCTCCTCCTAAGAACAAAGCAGAGAAAGAATAAACCTGCTGAATCATCCTGGACACCATGGAGGCACTCTGCTGATCAAACACCTTAGACAAGATCTCCAACCCAGACAACACCTTATCCACCTCACTGAGAATGAGAGAGAGAGAGAAAGAGAGAGAGAGGAGGAGGGGGGGGGGGGGGGGTTAATGACAAAATAAATGAGTGGAATATATTATAAAGTAGATTTCGGAAATAAAATGTGAAAATAAATGAACAAACAAAAGAGTGAATAAATATAATTCACAAAATAATTTGTTTATCATCCACAATGTTTGGAAAAAATGTTAATTACGGTTTCTTAAACTTTTTCCTTAAAATTGAGGGATGAGAAAGGGGAGAGATAACCATCTGTTATAGGGTTTTACATATAACCTTTAAGAGTTCCCCCACTGGGCAAACCAATGAACAACTAGTACCAGATGGCACATTTGCAGATACCCGCAAAAACAGTTCAACACCACTGGGCGAGAACTATATGAGAACTAGTCCTGTGAAAGGAGGTGTGGCCTCTGTGCCTGTTTGTCCTTATAAAAGAGATCTGTGTTTGTGTGTACCCGTGCAGTTGTGTGTGTACCCGTGCAGGCGTGTGTGTGTGCATGTGTGTACCCGTGCAGGCGTTTGCATGATGACACCAGTGTTTTGTTGAGGTGAGGCAGACTGCTTGCTCCCTGTTTAACTGCCTCCAAATCCAACGCATAGCTGCCCTTCAGATACTCATGAGAGATTGTACTCAACCCATTCCCTACTGACACACTGAGAGACAGAGAAGGGGGGGTGAACGAGACTTTTACCTCATGATGTGATGTGACTACTCACATACTCTAAAAGTATTTAAACAGCAAGGCCAGTTCTTTTGTTTTGTTAAATTGACTGATTGAATAATTAATTGCACTGAATGTCTACTCTTGCTTAGAGCTTTGAATTTAACCAGTGAAGAATGCATGTTGTTAAAGAGGACAAACAAACTTGAAGACCAGAGCTGAATGTGGGACAAAAGCATGATGAGAAATTAGAGGCACCGTAGAGCATCTAATGACAGAAACAATGTAAGAGCTGTGAAGAAAAACACCAAAACAGTGCCCTATTAACAACCTCCACATGGCAGGAGTGAAGGAATAACAATCCACCATACAAGATACAAGCACTTGTATGAGTAAGAAAGAGAGGTCCATATTGGAATTCAGTGTAGAAATACAGAAATAAACTTACATTTACAGCATTTGGCAGACGCCCTTATCCAGAGCGACGTACATAAGTGCTTAAATCTCTAACATTGAATACATTAATGATGGCTCACTATTCCAAACTCTTCCAAACCTAGAGATTAAACTCTACCAAAGTGATGGAAGGACCAAAGTGTGGAGTAGAGGCTGACATTTTTTCGAGATTCCCGCAGGTCACGGGAATCCCGTGGGATGGGAAACAAAATCACTATTAAATCAAGTGACTGGAACGGGACAGGAAAAAATGTCAGCGGGAGTGGGCGCGACCGGGAATACACAAATATACCTTTGATATAAATAAAAATATTATCTGTTTGCTTTGGTATGGCTGGTTAAATGAATGACATGCTCCACACACCCTTGACAGTTGCTGGCAGTAATGCACGAAGTTGGTATGCCAACCACCAATAATATAAGAGAAGACGTCTTCCCCATGCACTCTCTAGAAGATGCAAAAATTAAAAATGGAGTCGAAAAAAAAAAACTCACACTGCAACGACTACTCTGGGGGAAAAAATTATATTTTCTTCCATTTCTGCGCAGTCTGAAATAACAAAGAATTTTTTACGAATTGAGAAAGACGGCATGAAAAACGCCAGACGCCAGCTGCAAAACGTGCAGACACATTAAGTCATGCTATGAGTGATCTGTACTGTAGTTTTTAATGTGTTGACACTCTCTTGTTCTTTCATAGCAACAGTGGGACTTCATCCTAATGGAAACAATCTGACATTGTTAAACTGACATTGTTAAATAAAAGAACAAACAACATTTTAGAGTGAGCTGTACTGTATTTCTTTACTGTAACTGAAAGATTTCAGACAAAAAAAAAAAACACAAGTGTGGGAGGGAATGGGAGTCATTCTTCTGGGATTGGGACGGGATGGGTTTTTCCCCAGTTTTTTTTGCGGGATTGGGATGGGACGGGAATTTTTTTTTTTGGGAGTGGGACAGGAGAGGTTTGAAAATCCATTCCCGTGTCACCCTCTAGTGTGGAGGAAGAAAGGATCTGCTCATGGTCATACAAGCTCATCTGTGAAACATGGTATTCATGGCTTTGGCTTGCATTGCTGTTTCTGGGACTGGCTCATTAATCTTCACTGATAATGGAACCCATGATGGAAGGAACAGAATGATTTCACAAGTCTACAGAAGCAGACTAGCAATTTACAGAGAAATGCATCCAAAACACACTGCAACACAACAGAGAACTTCATCTGGGGCAAAAGTGGAAGGTTTAAGACTGGCCAAGTCAATCACCAAACCATAACCAAACTGAGCAGCATTTCAGCTCCCAAAGAAGAGACTGAAGGAAACAAACAACAAGTGAGAAAAGTCTGAAAAACCTTCACAAAAGCAGAATGCAACCGTTTAATCAGTAACTCTCTTCACCGACGATGCAGTTACTGCAGGCATGAGCTATGAAACCCAATATTACGTGGTATTTATGTTAAAACTAACAGTTCAAATACTTTTGCTGACCTAAAAATTGGACAGCCTGCCACAAAAGGAGCATGTTCTATGTTTTTTCAACACATCTAACTGTAAATGCCTGAAATTCTGAGCTATCGTCTCACATTTGTCACTCAAACTCATTTCATTGTATAGCAAAAACAAAAGAACTGACCTCGCTGCTCCAACACTTCCATGCATTATAAAATGATAATTACATCCTGCTGCTGGACCACCAGGAGGCACACGAGTTTAAAACAAGTGAACATCAATATTCAGAGCAGGATAGGACGAAGAGGGGTTTACCTCTCTGTGGGAGTGTCTGTACTGACAAAGGCAGAGCTACAGGAGCCAGTCCGAGGAGGAAGGGGGGGTTTATCATCCTCTCCATCTGTAAAACACACACACAGACACATGTGTCACACACACATATTGAAGAAAGCCATCCTTGTTTTAATATTGTGTTTTATTAGCACTTATTTATAAACACAACGCTAATCCACATTGGTAGGGGTTCCACTTGGAGAAGAGCAATACATTTTTTCAATACAAAACAATACAATCAGAACAATACACTTTTTCTCTCTCTTCTGTTTCCATACTTCTGTAAAGCTGCTTTGGGACAATGGAAAATTGTTAAAAGTGCTATACAAATAAATTGAATTGAATTGAATTGCATTGAATACATGGTGCACAATTCTGAATGGCTGTTTAATCATACATGGCAGGTCTAACTGGTTAAGCAGTGAAGGTTGCACAAGATTGGTACCAAAGAGGACTACACCGTACTCGGTGGCAAGGTTAGCAGTGATGCTCTCTGCTGATTGTGCTGTAAAATCACACTGTATAATCAAACACAGCTATGAGACAGTTCTTGTGAAACACCTCTCTGTTTTTGGATGATGATACCTGTTGCGGATTGCCCGCTGTTACTGGTGATTGTGCGCCGCTGCCTATGCTCAGTGCGCTCGTGTCCGAGAAGCCGCGCTCTAGATGCTGCACATGTGCGACTCGCGCCAAAAAGATGAGAATTCACAACAATACCTTTTGTGTTTCTGTAACAGCCTCATCGTCATTTTGAGAAATAAGCATAATTAATCTGAGCTTTTCATCCATGTTGGACCCTGATGAAGCAGGTCACTTTTACTGTCACCATGAATACAGATTATAGTGTCCATATAAGTGGTGAGGAATAAACATTAAAATGGTTGGTTTCTGTTTCTGACTGTCCAGTTCTCTCCATTGGGTTTACCTTTGTGTGTGTGTGTGTGTGTGTGTGTGTGTGTGTGTATACCTGAGTAGTCTCTCTCATCTGTGCACTCCTCTCTCTCCACAGGCAGCAGAAGGGTTGTGACAAGACCCTGGTTAGGCTGAAGGTAGAGCTGAATCAGTTCAGGTAATGTCTTAAACCTCTTTGGCTGCACTCCCTGAGATGTCTACACACGCACGCACACACACAATGTAGAGAGAAACTCCTGGGGTTAATGTTGATAATGTTTGTTACAATTTACTTAAAAGGAATACAAGTGTCCTGATATGTAGAACAAGGGTGTGTGTTACAGGACATAGGGTAAATCAGGGCTCCCAGCTTCTCACTACAGAGACACAATAAGTCTGCTGCATGTAATATCACACACGCGCGTACACACAATATATTACCTGCACTGCTAAGAAGTTCTCCTCATCAGGTAGGATTCTATATGTGTGAACATGCTTCTGGTATCTACAATGAAACAGAATAAACTGATCAGTCTCATACACATACACCCATATCCATAGCCCTGTGCACACGTGTGTGTTTGTGAGTGTGTGTGTGAGAGAGAGAGAGAGAGAAAGAAAGAGAGAGTGAAAAAGACAGAGACTGAGAAAGCAAGAGTGAGTGAAAGGAAGACCAGGGTCTGCAAGTGTAAACCTGTTGATGTCCATCAAACCATCTGTTTTCACACACACACACACACCCCCCCACACACACACCCCCACACACCTCATTTCATTATCAAACATGGTGGTTGAGTGCTTTGTTCAACACACAAACCCACCCACCCACAGACACACACACACACATATTTGATAGTCAAAAGTTTACTGGCCCTGTGTGTGCAATTAACTAACCATTCAGGCTACAGGCAATGTCACTATGACAACGGAAAAAACTGGACAGTGCACAGGCATGCTGCACCCACAACACACAAACAAACACAACTGCCTTAACAGCACAACACGCACGCAAACACTCACAAATGTCTTAAAGGCATGCTGTATTTACGTTTATGGCACTTGGCAGACGGTCTTATCCAGAACAATGTACAAAAGTGCTTTAGATTCTCAGTCAGTGAATACATAAATTCTGGTTTACCAAGAGTTAAAATCAGTCTAAAACATGTAAGGAAATAAAGCAAGAACAACACATTCAAACATTTAATAAAAAAAAAAATAAATAAAATACAAGTGATAGTTCAAGTATTTAGGAAGAGGTAGGTCTTCAGCCATTGTTTGAAGAAAGCCAATGACAGCTGTTCCAATATCTAGGGGAAGTTCATTCCACCACCAAGATGCCAGAACAGAGAAGAGTTTTGATTCATGCCCACCATGTACCCTGAGAGATGGGAGACCAGATGAGCAGTGCTAGAAGATCTGAGGGAGTGTGATACAGTGCAGGGAGTGATAAGAGCTCTGAGGTAAGAGGGTGCTGGTTCGTTTTTTGGCTTTACAGGCAAGCATCATTTAAATCTGATGTCTGCAGCTACTAGAATCCAGTGGAGGGGGCACAGCAATGGGATGAACTCCGGAAGGTTAAAAAATTGTTCAGCTGCATTTTGGGTCATTTGTAGAGGTCAAATTGCACTCAGAGGCAAACCTTTCAGGAGTGTCTTAAAATGACAATAGACTGAACAAGCACCTGTGTTGCCAGTGTGGATAAAAATAGTCAAATCCTTTAATATTGTAAAGTAGTTACCAACATGAGCGTGTTAAATTAGTAATGTGAGGTAAAGGACAATTAATTGTCCATAGTTACCTCAACGTTGTGAATATTGGGAGAAGGGGAGATCAGTGCACACACAACACACACACACAAATGTCTTAAAGTCACACTACACCCTCAACACCCACAACACACACAACTGTCTTAAAGGCACACTACACCCATAAACTTCCTTAAAAATCAGAATACACCCACAACACACACCCCTGTCTTAAAAGCACACTTCACACACCACACACGCCCCTTTTCCACCGAGGCAGTTTGAGTGCTGGTTCAGAGCCAGAGCCTAATTTAGAACCAGTTCTTTCTTTTTCGACAGCCAAAGCATCGGCTCTGAACCAGGAAAAGTGCCACCAAAACGTTGCTGGTCTAGACTTAAAGGTAGGGTCTCCGATTTTTGAAAGCCAATGTTGACATTTGAAATCACCAAAACAAACACGTCCCAAAACGCGGTTGTAGCTGCCTCTCTACATTATTACCATAGAAAAGAGGTGTTATTTGTGTAGTGACAGCGTTTAGCTCAGGAGTTATTGACTCGGGAAACTCCAATATGTGAATATGCGGCCAACTTCCTGCTCCTTAAGTTCTCTCCAGCGCTGGAAAGCTGATCCTATATTAACACGGGTCCTACTTCTTGCCTTATCGTAAGCCTTTCTTCGCTTTCTTTTTTTGTTTTTAATCCTCCGTGTCAATGTTAAAACTGCTTTCTGCTAATGTCACACATGCGCACTGAACACTCTCTCCGCCGCATATTGACAAGACCCGCCCCTTTCGCTCATTAGCTACACGTTTGTTTTGATTTTTGTTTAGTATTTGGCCCGACTCAGTTTTCTGAAGCATTTCTCAAAAATTGGAGACCGTACCTTTAAGAACCGCTTGTGTCAGGAACTGTGAGCAGGGCTATTGTTAGCGCATTTGATAATGGACCTTAAGTATAGTAATGTTTACTACACTTTTACTTTACCGCAATATGATCAATTATCAGAACACATGATAGTAGGTAGCTACATGCTAAGGCTACATTTTTTCTGTGTTAATGATAAAATAGCATTACGTATTTTCTCGATTACAACCTCCGTTTATACAAATTACATGGAGCTGCACGTACACGTTGGATTCGCTGCGTTTGGATGCCAATGTAGGTTCGCAAAGCCATGAGCATTAACAGTAAAGCAACATCCGCCATTGTTGTTGTGTTTGTGTTTGCTGCTGCTACCCCAACGTTGCTGGGACACATGACACGTATACAGTGACTTCAGCTCTGTGATGCTCTCTAGCCGATGGTAAGGCAAACCGGTTCTTAGAAGGTTCGCCAGTGGAACCAACTTTGAACCAGCACCAGTGCTAGCTCTGAACCAGCACCCGGTTCATTTTGGTGGAAAATGGGTAACACCTGTCTTAAAGGCACACTGCACCCACAACACACACACACACAACTGTCTTAAAGGCACACTGCACCCATAACACACACAACTGTCTTAACCTTCATGTTGTCCCTGGGTCTTTTTGACCCCGCTGGAAGAATTTAATGTGTCATAACTTTGGTTTTCTTCCACATATTTGCCTGAAATTTACCAGGATTGTTCCAAATTATGAACTTTGCAAGCAAAATTTGTCTATTTTCATTGAACTATGTGTTCAGAACAGTATATACTACGCGTTCGTGATCCTCTTGGGTCATTTTGACTCGGCCACATTTAGTGGGGCAATAGGTCACACTTTTGCCCTTTTCAGCACAATGAACATACATGCAGACACAAAATGCGCACGTAAAACGTCCACTAACACACGCACCCAAAACACACACTCACACACTCATTTGTAAATATTTCACACTTGTCAGATGCATTTGTCCAGCTGGGGGCAAAATCTGATCTACCAAGAAGCTTCACACACACACACACACACACAGTCAAACACTGTTCAAAGCATTGGACATTGCATTTCAGTTGGCCTCTAGACAAAACAAAGGCTATGTATTTTTAAACATTTCATGCGCGCGCGCACATACATTCATATTTCTATAAAGAAGTTCAAAATTAAAATACCGTACATGTGTTTTGTAAATCATATTTGTTTCCTCTCTCTTATTTATACATTTAGTTGCATCAGTAAGCTTTGGCCTAGAGATATGCTGAGTAATGTTTGACATTCATCAGTTAGTGGTTATCCAAAATAATATTTAATAATTTCTGCTTATTTTTCTCAAAACATGGCATAATTTTATAAGGTTTATCGTTCATAAATTAAGTGTAATAAAAAAAACCATAAGGATTGTAAAAGACGTTTTATTCACATGAAATTATGCCATGTTTTTGAGTGGGTGTGTGTGGGTGTGTGTGTGTGTGTGTGTGTGTAGCCTGTTGTTGGTTGATCAGATGGGTAAAATACATATTACAAGTGTAAAATAGATATTACACACAGAATGGTGATAATTGTAGAATTTTTGATTTATAAGCATTCAAGTCAATTTGGCCTGGAAAAAAACAGGTTTTATTATTTGCTGACATTAAAAATGGTCAAAATGGTTTCTAAACAATCTCCTGCCCTTGAAATATACCAGCCTGTAATTGTGCATCAACTTTTGAGCCTCTATAGTGAAAATAATTAAAACTTTCTGTTTTTTTTTTTTTTTACTAAAAAATGAGGCATTTTTGCATATTAATGAGGTTGATTATACCAAATATGACAAAAACCTTTGCAAAATATATTGGAAACAAGTTAAACTAAAAAGGTTTTAAAAAAAAAATTAAAAAAAGGCTATCATATATAGTTAATTTTTTATAAGCAGTCAAAACAGACAAGGTCAAGTTGACTCAGCACTCCTAATTTGTATAGGAGGACAACACAAGGGTTAAAGGCACACTGCACACACAACACACACAACTGTCTTAAAAGGCACACTACATACACACACCCCTGTCTTAAAGGCACACTGCACCCACAACACACACACACCCCTGTCTTAAAGGCACACTGCACAAACAACACACACACAACTGTCTTAAAGGCACACTACACACACACACACAACTGTCATAAGGGCACACTGCACCCACAACACATTCTTCTGTGACATTTGCAGAACATCAGTTGCTTTTCCCACTCATGTTATATCAGTCACACAGGATTCTTTAAAATTTAGCACCAAGACAGAGCTATGAGGAAACAAGACAGAGTGTGAATGTGTGTGTAAATGTGAGTGTGAATGTAAGAGAGAGAGACAGAGAATGTGACTACATTTTCATACCCTAGTCAGTCAGCATGTACACCAAAAACACAAAAGTGAAATCTACACATTTGTATTGATTTTGAAAAAAGTTTTTAACTTTTCACCATGGTCTATATTACAAAATACTGCAATCTGTAAGGGGAAAAATTTATGACGTACTTAAATCTAGCCTCACTTTAAATAATTCTGAAGTTGAAGTTTCTCTTCTATGTTTCTCTTCTTCGAAATTTTAGTGCTGCTCTGTGCAATACAAGCAACTGGTCCTGGTCCTGTTCAAGAGCTACTGTCACAGATTACAGGAAACCAATTTCACCTTGGAAAACACTGCCCTAGTGTACACAATACATTATGACTCTGTGGGTTATAAATGAGCAGTTTAGGTGGCTTTGGTAAGGAAGTGTACTCACTGAAAGAGAAACCAAGCAGAGATTTCTATACTATTAAAAGCACATTTACTGAAGAAGACAGAATTAGGGAGATAGCCCTTATCTGTACACATTCAAAAACAATCTCTTAAATTCTTGACTAATCTTAAATCAAGTTCCTGAAACATACCTCAAAACAAAGACCTAAAAAATAATAGAAGAATAGAAGCTTTTATTTTGTCACATATACATTATAGCACAGTGTAATTCTTTCTTCGTGTATCACTTGGATGGCTGGTGAGGTTGAGACACTTTCTCTTTCATGTTAAACCCTCACAGCTCACACCATATTTCACCAACCTATCAGAAACAGCCCAAATACAGGTGCTACTGGTGGGAGTGGGGGAGGGGCAGCCACGCCCCTGCTGCAGGAACAACTTTGAACTCACTTCAAACTCTGACCACGTTTCACTATACCGATTTATTTTAGATGATTTCATTATATTTTTTATTACTACTACTACTATTATTTCATTCTCTGAACTAAAATAAATAATCTCTCATTCTGTTTTCGTACTTTGAAATTAAGTGTGTGTGTGTGTGTCTGTGTAGGTGTAGGTGAGAACACAGCAGACCCCACCACCTACTGTCCCCCAATTACAGACACACTGTTCTACCTTCCCAACTCAACACAGTCTGCCACGGTAGAGACGCAGATAGACAAATAATTTGGTATAATTTAAAACTTCAGTTACAATGAATGCCACAGCAAAATCTCCACACCATTCTTAGCCAGATGTGGAAATCAGACAGCTGGCTTTATGCTTAATGATTTAAAATAATACACAGATTACTAAAGGACAGCTTCAGATTCAAGATTATAGCTGGACTTTACAGACACACAAGGCACCAAGTACATTAATAGTAAATTTTACTGTACAAGTTACAATATAGCGCATCTTCATAGAAATGACCACGAACATATAATCAGTAAAAATGGGAAATATCTTCTGTTACTCTGTTGTTACCTTGGACAACAGTAGAATATGAGTAGGAATGTTTAGGAAGATTAACATTTTGCTTACCTCTTAGGAAAAGCACAGCAAGTAATGTGATAACAGATTTTAGACCCATAGTCCCTCAGTGCATTGACTGTAAAGGCATTAAACCAACTGTCTGATCACAAAGTCACAAGTGTCTCAAAAACAAATACTAAAATCAACACACAGATGAACTGAAGCACTGTTATACCAGAAAACATTATAGGCAGCCAAGTAACACAAATGAGTTTAGATAACTTCAGGGATACCAGCTTTACTCACATTTTTGCTGTTTCAGAAATTTAAACTTTATATCTTTCACTGTCAGATATAAAGTTTAAATTTCTGAAACAGCAAAAAATCTAAAGTCTAAAGATGTAAAACAGTCAAAACCTCACATTCAAAAGCGATATGTTTGAAAATGACTGGAAAAATATTGATTAAAAAAAACACAACACAGACATTCAAATAACACTCAGCTTCTCCTCCCACGGGAAGAAACTAAAACAAAACCAAAACACAACTGAGACAGCTGCACAGCATACATACTGTATACATCCAAGAAAAATCCTGAACACAGACACACCAAACATCTGACACACCATCCAACAGTAAAAAACAGTCCATTAGGCAAAAGCCTTAAAAACCACATACAGTAAACACACACACATTCACAAATGCAGCAAAAACATTTCAAGTGTGTGTACATGGAACCTCTTCTTTATCTGAAAAGACAAGCAGAGGCAGTTTACTAACACACTCACACAGTAAAAGCAAACAATAGCGCATGTATTTACATTTTTTTCCAACAACTTCGCAGTTTAGTAATGTTGTAATACTGTACTAGTTAATAAGTTTACAGCCCCTTTGTTGAATCTGTAAATGCTAATTATTTAAAAGAAATAATAGCGATCATATAAATTGCAGGTTGTTGTTTTAGTTCTGACCTGAGTAAGCTATTCATGTTACAGATGTAGAAATATAGATGATTTTATTGATGATTTCATTCATGTATCCCAGAACACAAAATAGTTTATATTCCCTGGCATTAGTTTATACCCCCTGGCTCCTGTTCCTCTCTTATCAGTGTGGAAAGATGGCTCTCAATATCAGTATAGTGCTGGAAATATGTAGAAAAAAAAGCAAATAATGTGCAGGACCTGAAGGAATTTTCTGAAGAACTGTGAGCAGTTTTACTGTTCAGGATGAGCCTGGGAATCAAAAAACAGTCGATCATTCAGGAGATGAAAACGGTTGAACTGGTTCATTTGTGTAAACTTTATTATTTTGACTTGCAGACCTCTTATTTTGTTGAATTTTTTTTTTTTAGTTTGAGCAAGGGCTATAACCTCAACATCAATAAGCTGCAAAGTCAGTAGACGACTTCTCAGTGCATCATCTGCAAGTAAATAAACACTGATCTGCCCTGTAAGTGTTTGTGTTTATGAAGTGCTGTTTTGTGATGAGCCATCTGAGTGTGTGTATACATACAGCATGGTGATTTTCCACACAGTCACACAGCTCTTACACACATACACACACAGTCAGAGAACATTAATCAGAGTGTATAAGGGAGGAAAAATCAGACAACATCCACACATACACAGCAGCACTACACAAACATATCCTCATTGTACATGTTACAATAACAAAAATCTACAATAAAAATATTCATGTAAATTGTCCAAAAAACAGAGGACAGACGGCTGGTCTATAAACTATCTGATTAGAATTTAAGAATAGTTCCACGTTTGGGCGTCACCAAGATCCTGAGCAGGCAAATAAAACTGCTTTTGAGAGAAAAAACGTCTTTAGATGTGGAGTTGCTATTCTGATCCACAGACGCACAGCCAGCAATACCAAAACATTAGTGCTGAGGTCAGAAGAGTGTGAGCACTGATGTGGTTTCTGAAGTTTCCACACACACTGCATTTCCTCATGATTCACAGAGAATCCCACTCGTACTCCAGACCTCAAGGCAACATTGCACTTTCTTTTAATTCTCTGTTCTGGTAGGTCAGAAGGTGTTGATTAGTTTTTATATCAATGCAGCTACATAAACAGGTAAAAAATAAAAGTGTAATAATCAAGCTGTTGTTTTCTGTAAGGAAATGTTTATGTAATATGGAAGGACGGAGTCTCCAGTTAGACAAAAAAGTGAGGCTTATGGCTGAATGTTTATAGCTTCTATAACAAATAAAAACAAAATCTAACTTGTTTCTCCAATATTCTACTAATTTAATGTAACTATAAATAAAGGTTCCTCCAGATGCAGAGTGTGTTGTGTGTGAATATATATAAATATGTAAAGCGAGAGCAACCTCCGACACTAACAGCTCTATGAAACTTTATAAACCCTTCATTAGGCCCTCAATTGAGCAGCTCTGAGCAGCAGAATTGCACAGCTGCCTGATTGAGACGTGTCCTGACGCATCTCTGTGGTACTTCACACCAGAACACAACATCCACCACAACAGTTTGCCCTTTTTTGTGCTTTTTTTAAAGAGAGAACATTGCATGGATTCCTGCCCTGTACACTGGTCCTTCACCCCAGGGTTGTTGTTTTATTTTCTGAATAGTTTAAAGTTTAATATTAGAAAGTAAGGATAATATTGAGGGAAAATAAAAATGCCTTTTCTAAAACAGATATTTCATTATTTTACAAAACCAGATGCATCCATGAGATGTATAATAATAATAATAATAATAATAATAATAATAATAATAATAATCCTCCTCCTCCATCTCTTGGTTTCAGCAGAGAATTTTTCAGTTTGGTATATTTCCATATACGCTCATCTCTATAAATCATTTGCATGTGAAAAGAGAAGTGAAGCCGTGTGTTTGAGGTTTTTTACTGCACAATGAAGTAAACATGCAGATATGTTGTTTTAGTAAGCTCATTGATAAACACTGCACAACACGTGCATACAGCAGTCAAGCTCTCCAACACACTCATCTAACTCAACATCCAACACACTATCACAATAACAGGTTTGTCCAACTCAACAGCACACCTGTCCAACACACTAACGCACCTGTCCAGTACACAAAGGAGCCTGTCCACACTTGTCCTAACATGCCAACACACCTGTCCAGCATGCTATCAATCTAACACGTCAAGCATGCTATCACACCTGTACAACATGCTAACAAGCCAGTCCAGTATGCCAACACACTAACAGACTAAAACAACTTGTCTAGCACACTAACACTGTTCAGCATGCTTACACACCTGTCGAGCAGGCTGACGTCTCTGTGCAACATCACAAGACATTTATCACCATATGGTGAGCACTGCACCATTACCACACCATCATCATCATCATCATCATCATCTCCTCTCTCTTTCTTTACATCATAGTGCTCATCACCACCATTTCTTCCAGTTATCTGATATATCTGACTGTGATTGGGATCAGATAGTAATCAGGCATATTTAGATTTTGGATTGGATGGGGATCAGTGAGACAGTCAGCCTGGACCAACATCCAGGTCCTATAATCTGGGATTAGATACTGAAGTAAGTAATAATAACATTGCTCATGTGTAATATCAGTGATATAACTGTATGGGTGATTACTGACGCGTCCCTTATTGTAAAAAAAATTACGCGTTATTACAGTCACGTGACATTTACACAGGAAGTCAGTGGAAGATGAAACGTGAGCATGTTATTTTTATTCCTGATTACGTGAGCCCGTGTCGATCACGTGACCTCGTCTAGCCCCGCCCCTGTAAGTGCGCGTGAGGTGTAAAACTAAATCTCTTATTAATGGCACGCTATAAATAACTCACACTCCATTAATGAAGGAAAAAGTGCGTTTTACGGTGTCATAAATTTGCTCATGTCTCAGAAAGGAAAATGATTTTTCGCCACAAAAAAATAATGTTTACCTGAAAATGTCGTCTTTCAGTTAAAACACACAGAAACAGAAACCAATGTAACAAACACTCCAATAAACACCACGAAACTAAATAAAACACATTTCCTCAGTAACTCGCGCTCAGTTCCATGTAGTTTTAAGTTCATTAACCCTCGAAAACTTTATCAGCAGTGATGTTTAATAAGTTGTGTTGGACTACAGAGAGGTTATTAAATAAGTATTAATGTGGTGGTAACTCACAGCACACACAGCGCATAGGCGCCGCTCACACTCTCACTGTCCCGCACCAGGAAGCTCCCGTCTCGGCCGGCGCGGGCCAGCTGCTCCTCGGCGGCGGCGCGGCTCAGATCCCGGTGATACCACATTGGAGGGGCCGTTCCTCCCCCGCCCGCCATGGGGGAACCGAGCTGACGACAAAATGTCACGGGGAGAAAATAAGATGATGTGTTTGTTTATCCGCTTGATCTTTTTTCCCTTTCAGTCCTTGTCCTGGTTTAGCGGCTGAACCCGAGCAGTGAGCGCAGACTCGGCTCCAGCTGCCCCACAGTCTCCCATCAGCCTTCCGCTGATCTGTTCCTGCTTTTATTTCCCTGTGGAAACGTTACAGCTCAAACACACAGACCTCCAAAACAAAAGGTATTTCTGTATTTCGGTGTGTTTGATCATTGATAAAAGTTGTGAATACAGTCTCAGTGAGGCGCTTAGCACTGAGCTAACACTAAAAACTTTCCCTTTAAAGTAAATCCCAAAAACGGAGCTGAAATACACGCTTTACACATGAAATACACGTCTCACTCTCTCACACACACTGTTACACAAAACAAACTACTGCTGAATAAAAGCATCGGCTTTAAAAAATGTTTAAGAGCGAGTAGCAACAACTTTTGAGAACCTCCGGTTTGACTTAACAACTGAAAAACACACCGCATTTACACATGTACACATCAATCTAAGGACTAGCTAGGCGGCTAAGCTAAGGCGCGCGCACGCGCACACGCACACGCACACACACGCACGCGCACACACACACACACACACACACACACACGGACTAACAAAATTAAATACTTTTGCATGACCAGAGACAGTTCATTTAGAAGTGCCTGTATAAACAAGTCAGAAACATATTAAGCCCAACTCTATAAGAATAGATTAGTTTTCTCTCCTTTAAAAAGCAGCTATATGTTTACTTTCAGTCCAGTAAAATGTAAATAAATGTGTACAGAACAGCAGCTGGTTTAGTTAGAAGTCTGAACCAAATAACACTGTAATGTGTCAATGTGCGGATATTAATAAACTTATAGTCTTTTTGCACAGATTGACACCGCAATAGATAATAAATAATAAACAAAAATGAATAAATACCACGCTCGGCTCTTACCACTTCCGGGGGCGGGGCTTCTACATGAGCAAATCCACTGACAACATTTTTGGAAAGTGCTGATAAAGTAAAATAAAAAAGCTGATAAAATATGAGCTTCTGTTTAAAAACTGTGTAAAGAAGAAAGCAACACAAGAAAGAAATATAAATTATAATAAACACACTAAGACCTGAACTCTGTATCTTGTGCACAATTCAACAGTACTGTACTGTATAACATTCTATATAACATAATAGACAAAATTAATCTTTTTCTGGACTCCCTGAAATTATATCTTACATCCCCAAGTCTGACCTACAGGGCCACTTCTGACAGCTTTATTACTCTGTGCTGCAACTGAATGAATAAATACATGAATGAATAAAAATCTGTGAAACTGTAGCAAGTCTGTAGAGTCTCTGTAGGTTTGCTTGTATTGTGACCCTAGAGTGAATATAGGGTGACTGAATGGAGACTGAACGTGACTGTAAAGTGACTATAGGGTGACTGTAGGTGACTATAAGGTAGAGTGACTGTAGAGTGACAACAGAGTGACTGTAGAGTGACTGTAGGGTGACAACAGGGTGACTGTAGAGTGACTGTAGGGTGACAACAGGGTGACTGTAGAGTGACTGTAGGGTGACAACAGGGTGACTGTAGAGTGACTGTAGGGTGACAACAGGGTGACTGTAGAGTGACTGTAGGGTGACAACAGGGTGACTGTAGAGTGACCGTAGGGTGATTGTAGAGTGACTGTAGGATGATTGTAGTGACTGTAGGGTGACTGTAAGGTAGAGGGACTGTAGAGTGACTGTAAGGTAGCATGACTGTAGAGTGACAACAGGGTGACTGTAGAGTGACCGTAGGGTGATTGTAGAGTGACTGTAGGGTGACTGTAAGGTAGAGTGGCTGTAGAGCATAGGTCACTAACAGGCGGACCGCGGTCCGGGTCCGGACCCAGAAGCTGTCCAATCCGGACCCGGACCTACAGCCAAAACAAAAGGTTAGGATTTAAAACTTGACGGGGCGCTTCTATTTTAACCGGCGCAGCTTTTGCAATCTTTACGGTAGTGGTAGTGGAAACGCACAGACCAATTGCATGCGAGTTAAGCCATCCCACGTGACACCACTCAGCCAATCAAGTCTGTGCATTCCTGAAATAAACACTGCGACTCAACAGTGCAAGACAGATGAGAGAGAATTAGAGTAAAGTTACACATGAAAGATAGCAATACATGTAGAAAACAAAGGGAGAGAAACAGACGAGTGAGACGGCGAAAGGGACAGAAGCAGACGAGTGAGACGGAGAACGGGAGAGAAACAGACGAGTGAGACGGAAAAAGGGAGAGAAACAGACAAGTGAGACGGAAAAAGGGAGAGAAACAGACGAGTGAGACTGAGAACGGGAGAGAAACAGACGAGTGAGACGGAGAACGGGAGAGAAACAGACGAGTGAGACGGAGAAAGGAAGAGAAACAGACAAGTGAGACGGAAAAAGGGAGAGAAACAGACGAGTGAGACGGATAAAGGGAGAGAAACAGACGAGTGAGACGGAGAAAGGGAGAGAAACAGACGAGTGAGACGGAGAAAGGGAGAGAAACAGACGAGTGAGACGGAGAAAGGGAGAGAAACACTTATTAAAAGTGACAATATGAAACGCCATTATGAGACAAAACATAAAGGTTTTGAACAAACATATCCACTCAAATCTGAAGACAGCATGTGAGGCAGTTTTCTCTACAATGAACATAATCAAAACTAAATATGGTTCCAGGCTCACTAATGAGCACCTCCACATGTGTATAACGGCCCAGACTCCATTCAAGCCCAGGTTTAACATCCTGGCAAGCCAAGCTAGAGCTAGGTTCTCTCACTGAGCAAAAAGTGGGGGAGTGGAATATAAGCACTTTAAAGTTAAGCACTTTATTTAAGCATACACAATTTTCACATTTTATTTATTTTCTCTTACTATGAAATGTAGCCCTACTTTTATTTATTTAACGAGAGAACATTATACATATCTACAATCATACATATGTTCAGTTCTATGTTATGTGACAATAAACATTGTCAAAAAGTTTTTGAATTGTACTTGATGGAGGTATTGAATCAGGTATTGATTGCTTGCAGATGTTGATACAACTACTAGGCTACTTAAATATATATCACACTAACTAGTTAGACATTATGATCTTCCGGACCTTTGCTTCAAGAAATTTTCTCTTACTGGACCTCTTTAAATTTTAGTTGAATACCTCTGCTGTAGAGTGACTGTAAGGTAGCGTGACTGTAGAGTGACAACAGAGTGACTGTAGGGTGATTGTAGGGTGATTGTAGAGTGACCGTAGAGTGACCGTAGAGTGATTGTAGAGTGATTGTAGAGTGACTGTAGGGTGACTGTAGAGTGACTGTAGGGTGATTGTAGAGTGACCGTAGAGTGACTGTAGAGTGATTTTAGAGTGACTGTAGGGTGACTGTAGAGTGACAACAGGGTGACTGTAGAGTGACTGTAAGGTAGAGTGACTGTAGGGTGACTGTAGAGTGACAACAGGGTGACTGTAGAGTGACTGTAAGGTAGAGTGACTGTAGGGTGACTGTAGAGTGAGAACAGGGTGACTGTAGAGTGACTGTAGGGTGACTGTAAGGTAGAGTGACTGTAGGGTGACTGTAGGGTGATTGTAGAATACTGAGCTAACTGAGGCTTGTCTTTACTATTTAGGAGTACATTATTATTACAATATATTATAGAGGCAATAGGGAATGAGAAAGACATAAAAGACTAAATGTTTAGGAGTACATAATGTATATGTACACCTAAACATTTAGTCTTTTATGTCCATGGCAGTCAGTGTTTTATAACCAGTTTTTTGCTGTGAATATGATTTTAGTCCTAGGATCATAATCATGCTGAGAAATAAAAACTAATTTCAATCATGTGTTTATAATATACGTCTTGCACAAACCTTTGTGAAAAACTTTTGCACACGGTTAGTTTAAAACATTGTTAAAATGGGTGGCTTTCAGATTTCCTAAGGGGACAGTTTATGAGTCCGTTTATCAGGAGCATCTGTATGTTTACAGCCCAACTTTGCCCAAGCTCCTGACTGGCAGTTCTGACCACAGTCTGAACCCTCAATTTAACAGAGTTTAACTCCCTGTTTCTACTTCCAGGTTTGCTACTCTGTGTTTTGATCTTAGCTTCTGTACTTTTGGATTACGCACTGTCTTTGCCCCTTTTGCATTTGTTCACCTCACAGACTGTGTCTGTTGTTACTGACCTCTACTTGCCTGTTTATCAACCATATTTATCTCCACTAATTTCTATTGGCAATTCATTCACAGGTACAGGTCAGTGGCCGCCCCTCTCAGAGCTTTGCTTTGAGGAAACCCAGAAAACTCTTCTGGTAATAGACTGCACAGAAAGCATTTGTCCAGTTTAAGCAATTCTTTACTACTGCACGCATCTTCCGGCACCCTAACCCCAATCTACCCTTTGTCCTTGAAGTGAATGCTTTGTGCTGTGGGATTGGAACCATACTGTCACAAAGGCATGGGACCCCAGCGTAGCTTCATTGGTGTACATACTTTTCCCGAAAACTCACCCCTGTGGAAGCCAATTACAATGTTGGAAACTGGGAACTACTATCTATTAAGGAAACCCTGAGCGAATGGAGACACTGGTTAAAAGAATCAGTTACCTGTGGGCCTCCTGGAACCACTGGCAATAACACAACACCCTTGGACCCACATCTTAGTGGATTTCGACACTGACCTCACCTGTTCCCATGGCTGTGGATCAATTCTCTAAAGCCTGCAAACTTATTCCCCAGTGCCATGGAGATGGCCGCAGCCTTATTCGACCACATATTCCATTCTTATGGCATCCCTATTAACATTGCCTCAGACAGGGGAGCCTAGTTCACATAACACATGTTGCAATCCTTCTGCAAGGAACTAGGAATTAATGTCAGTCTCTCAAAGTTACCACCCCCATTCTGATGGACAAGATTTAATCAGGAGTTAGGCCAATATTTGTGAACTTACTTCAGTTAAGATCAGCAGAGATGAAGTGAGTTCCTCAGATGGGCTAAATACTATATGTCCAAAACTCCCTCAACTGAGCCTCCTCTGGCCAAACTCAGTGTCAGTGTACCCTGGGCCACCTATTTTTCTATGGTCTTGAGATCCATCGGATGTCTTGGCTGTGGACGACTCATTCCACCAAAGAAGAGGTGTCTGGGAGAGTGCCCACGTAGGGCTGTGTGATGACATCGGCTACAGGCCAACCCCAGAAGGCGTCCCCATCCACCGTATCAACCAGGACAAATGGTTTGGCTATCCACACAACACCTGAAAACTGCTTTGCTGCAAACTCAACCCTAGATACATCAGACCTGAACTGTACTGAGCACAATACACACACACACGCACACACACACACACACACACAATAAACTGTATGGACTGCAATGACTTCCAATATACATCAATGTCTACAGCACCACCATATCAAACTGTTTACATGCTGTTTTTCCACACTATTTTGGTCTTTGCACATGCTGTCTTTCACATTTCAGTTGATTGCTGTTTTGCACAATACATATAATACCTCATGTAACTGTTGCTGTAATACTAGTGTTCTGTTATAAAAGCCCAAACTCCTGACCACCAGAGGGAACCCTCACTGGAGATCTGAACCCTCCGGTCCACAAAGTTTCACTTGCGGTTTCTACTACTGGTTTTAAGGACATTTAAACCATGTTCTTGCCACAACACACCGTGAAGTATTATCAGTTTATCTGTGTGCCGAGCCTTTGTTATTTCTAGTTTTGACCTTAGCAACCCTTTTTGAATTCGTTTCCACAAACATAGTCCACAAAGGACTTTACAAAGCAACATCTATGGAAGAGTTACAATTGCTAATAGTTTAGCAATTGTAACTCTTCCATAGATGTTGCTTTGTTATAATTGCAGACACTAATGCAAAAATGTGAAACTGGACAGCTGAAGACCGGAAGCGAGTGATATGGTCTGATGAATCATCATTTACATTATTCCCAACAGAATCTGTCAAAAATGAGTGTGGATCTGTGACGATTTGGGAGCCATATCTTGGTATTCTGCCGCCTCTTTATTAGCATACATAATTGTGTTACTACCAGTATGTATTTGTAGTAAATTGATGTTTCCAAACAATGATGCCATTTTTAAGACGATGATTTTCCCATACACACAGCCAAAACAGTCCAGTCTTGATGTGAGGAGCACCAGCATGAACTTCAATATCTGCCATGTCAGCTCAATCACCTAACTTGAATAACCAATTTGGGGAATTTTGGGGAGAAGAGTTACAGATTTATCTGTACATACAGAACAGCTTCCCTGCTCAAACCACTCTGAAGCAATTTGAAGATATTCAGCTAGATGAATGGTACAAATGTCCACTAGGACTCTTTTCCAAGAAGATCAAGGAAAGGAATTCCAGAAAGGAAACTATTTATATTCACACTCTCTGCTGTCACCCAGATGAGGATGGGTTCCTTTTTGAGTAGGGTATCTCCAGGAGTTTATCCTTGCTACTGTTGCCTCTACATCTGGCTCATTAAGGGATAAAAACATTAAGGATTAAATTTAATTATTGTTTTGAATTTACATTGTTAAAACACTATACCATTAAACCAAAATTGAATTGAATGTAAGTCTCATTCATGCATGAAAGTGATTTAGAAGAACTTGTGCTGGCAGCGACAAAACCAGAAATTCATTTCAGAGGGATGAGGACATACAAAATATACATGATTTTAAAAATTAAATCCTTTAAGGCATCTGCCATTTCACATTAACATTTTATATTGACTTTTATAATTGACATTTAATATGTTTATGACAGTTACACTAAAAAAGAGTAAAATACATATAAATAATAGGGAAAAGTACCTAATCACTGTGTTGTAACCAGGGAGAAGTGGAATTTTAAACCATTTACAAATCTGTGTTGAATAATAATCTGTATAGTATGATTTGTAAAAAAAAAACAAAAAAAAAAACAAACAGCTAAAATTATCCAAGAACATTGTTATTCGCAATATAAACATTATGAATATGCAATACAAACCCCATCCCATGTCCTCCCACATTGTTTACTTTATTTAATACATGGCTATAGTACCTTCTATGTCTGCAAGGAGAATTGACAAAAAAAAGGAATAGGGAGCTGGATTTTTCTTAGTCTTCTTTAGACTAATTCTTAGACTTCTTTATTAGCATTTTACAGCATTGAGAGAAGGACAGCAAGTGAAAGTGTGAAGCTTGTCATCATGGCCATCTCTGTTCGAGAGCCATGGTTCAGGTAGAACTCTGCCACCTTTTTGTTAGGGTTCTGGCCCGTGAACCACATCTGCATGCAGCGGCCACTGTCCCTGCTGTATGTAGTGTACTTGTAGGAGTTGGACCAGATTTTCTCACACATGCTCTGAGCGGTGGGGAAAACTTCAGTCCACTTTTGGCACTGAGCTCCTACAGGACAGCGGTTTGTACCTGTGAACATACATACACACACACACACACACACACACACACACACACACAGAAACCACTTTCAGCTGGCAAGTAATAAAATAGATATTCCTAAGAAGTATTAAAAATCATTCCTTAATTTACCATTACTTATACACTTTCCAATAAAATTGCAGTTTAACTTACCTATACCTAATATCCTCTCAATGATCAGAAGTGGTGCAAACAAAGTTTATTAAATTGTAAACATTTTTGTAAAGATCAAATGTAAACATTCACACACTCAGAATTCTGGTGTTTTTCAGTTTTTCAAATCTACAAATCCCTCCTTACAGACACACACACACCTGAGGTCCAGTCCCAGCCCTTATGCCAGTTCTCTTTGCAGGTGATGTCATTTTTGCAGTCATTGTACCATGTTTCACAGTCCTCCAAACACAATGGAACATCTAATATGCGCTCCCTCCGCCAAGTGGTATCCGCCTACACACACACACACACACACACACACACACACACACACACACACACACACACACACACACACACACACACACACACACACACACACATAAAATTCTAAACCAGGATCCAAGATTCAAGTAAACCTGTATGATGTTACATGTTTTTTCAAAAAACTCAATAATTACCTTTTCATTTAATACAATAACATACTTTCATGTAACAAACACATTTATCATGAGCATTCTTTTTTGTTTTCTGTGGTATTGCCAAAAATAGTATAAAATCCATCAGTGCGATGTGCTCATACCGGCTGGATCCATGGTCCCAGGTGAGGAGAACACTCATAGAAACACGTGTCCTGGATGAAATGCTCTTTACATTTTTTACTCATGATCCCACAGTGGTTCCAGTTAAAGTTATAAAGGTATGAGTTATCTTCATGGGCTTCAGCTGAGGTGTTTGCAGTGCAACATGCATTCTGATGCCAAGGCGAACACTGACAGATCAGGAAAGACAAACAGAGACACACAGAGTGAGTGAGAGAGAGAAAAAGACAGTTCATATTGTACCTCCTCATTTTTTTTTTTTTTTGCTACTGTTTTGTAATCTGAGCTTTATTTTATCAGTATTTTAAACTTAAGGGTGGACTTCAGGTCTCAGATAAATCCACAGATGTTAAGTAAACACTGATGAGGCTAATAAATCTAATAGCAGAACACACCATAAAAAAAGTGTTCCATGAACCCTGAGGTACACCTTAACAACATCACCTGCACTCCTGCAAAGTGTAAACTCCTCTGTCCTGAGAAAAAAACTTACATCTTTCCTCTGAGTGTTACTCTTTTCATAAATCTTTTTAGAGAAAACCTCACCATATCAGCAATTACACTTATTTAAATACAAGCTGTTACTATAGAAATTATAACATATTATAACTAGTGCATTCATATAAACCTGGGATTTGCAGCTGCACTACCATCAGAGCTGATGTTAAAGAAAATCAGTGAATCAACACTTTCTGACAAGATATCAAGCAAGGTATAAAACAATTTAACGTCCTTTAATATAGACTAGTGATAAAGTCTGAGTGACTGAGGTTCCTCTGGCTATAACCCTTATCCTCTCCTGATCCTGCTTCTGACCTGTTTCAGAAAATATTTAGCTTACATTTAGCAATGAGCCATGGTGTTCTCATATCACAGGAAAAGCAGAATCTTTGACATTTCACTACAGGGTGACGAGCTGAGAGAGCTATGTCTTAAAATCTACAGGTCAAAAAGCATGTAACACTGCGCAACGCAAACACTGAATTTGACATGTTTTCAGAACACACAATTTTCTTGGCTCAGCTTGATTCGAACTTTATTTCAGGCTGTTTCACAGAGAAAAACTTGTTGTAAACAGAAACCTCAGAAATGACTTTCCAACCAGAAAGATGTTGTAATGGTGATAATATTATATTTTGGCTGCAGTTATATGTTTGAATTTTAAATGTATTGAGTTTCTTGTAATTATAATGTAAAATCAGAACAACTTTTCACTTTATGAGAAATGATTAGCTAAGTGACCTTTAACCGTGCTAAGCAGAACACACCTGAGTTAAAGATCATCAGACTGTTACACTCTGTGTGTACATATGTTTCCTGCACAGCGTATGTGTGTGTGTGTGTGTGTGTGTATGTGTGTGTGTGTGTGTGTGTGTGTGTGTGTGTGTGTGTGTGTGTGTGTGTGTGTGTGTGTGTGTGTGTGTGCGCTTTACCTGCAGGTAAAGTTCTCCTTCTGGTCCCGGCTCAGTTTTGTGATGTTTAGCATCCATACACATGTTTAATTGGTTTGCAAGAGAACCAAGTGAAAAAGATAATAGCACAGTAAACACCAGCCAAACCCTTCAGAGAGAAAAAATATATATTAAGGACATACTGTGTGTATGTGTGTGTGTGTGTGTGTGTGTGTGTGTGTGTGTGTGTGTGTGTGTGTGTGTGTGTGTGTGTGTGTAAAAGTATGAACTGTTTAAACCAAGGCAGTGTGAAGAATCTCAGCAAAGACCATCTTTCACACATTTCTAAAACATTATAGAAATGTTTATATTTAAATGTTGTATATATGAGAGCAGTCTATAAACAGAACAGTAATATTTTTTAATTATTATTAAAATCAATTTGTTGAAGCTTCTTACCTCAATGGTTGCTCCATCTTTTTTGTTGATCTTTATGTAATACAGAAAAATTTCTTGGGGGGAAAAAGGGTAGAAAATTATCCTGATTTGTGTCCAGCTTTTGATCGCGCTGTTGAAGATCTACTGACTGTGACACTGTGCGTGTGAAGTGTATGTGTGTGCGTGTGTGTGTGAGGGAGACAGAGAGAGAGAGAGAGAGAGAGAGAGAGAGAGAGAGAGAGAGAGAGAGAGAGAGATCAGTACACTTCTAAGAACTAGTTGAGGAGAAAATGACGAGGTGATCTTTCAGCTTTTCTCCTTAAGTTTTTTTTCCTGTGTCACTGTGACCAGCTCTCACAGACACATGCCCAAGTCATTATCTTGTTATGGGTTATGAATTACACACACACACACACACACACACACACATGATACACCTAAATCTAACCCTTGTTAGGACAAAAATTATCTTTTACAAAGTAATTTTCTGGTAACATTTTGTCCTGACCAAGATGTACCACTCAGACATCTCCACTTATGCTTTTTGGTGTAATAAATTAAAAAGAAAAATAATTAAGCACTTGCATTATGCAACAATACATTGGTGTAGCTGTGTAAAGCTGTGTAAAGGATATACACAACGTCTTGCAAAAAAGATTTTGTCTAACTTTTGTCTAATTAGAGGTCTTATGGTTAAAGAAGACCATTAGAGAAGTCAGATAATTGCTGTGTTTTTTTTTAGATGGAATAAACAGATTGTACATGATGGTACATTTGCATAAATGTATTGAAAACAAAGCTAACTTACAAATACATAACCTTAATGACAAATCTATTTAACCAATCGTATATCCATACTAATGACCTACTCTTCCTTTTGAAGAACAAGAACTGGTGACCACATGAGCTGAGTGAAGCTGAGAGAAGTGGACACCAGGGCTCTCAAGTTTTGAAGACAGGCAAGCGTGACATCTTTCCATCGGTTCCATAGAGACAGCGGTGCGGACAGATACATTTTGGGCACTGCGGCATATTAAATATATGATAAATAGTAAGTTTTTCTGCGTGACAAATACAATGTGTGGCGGGAGAGCGTGACAAAAGACTCTCAATGCGTGACTGTCACTCTCAATGCATGACACTTGACAGCCCTGGAACACAGTGATGAACAGTATGTGTTTTCTGAGGTGTATGAATGTGGCAATATAAGGTGACCACTGGTGTCATCAAATGAAGATGACCTAATATATAAGCTTGGTTGTGTGTTTGCTCAAACTTTGCTTTATGACTTTTTATGACTTTTTTATTAGTTATTGTGGTAATAAAGTCGCTCTCCCTGAAGGCCATCACAACCCCTCCCCTGGGACAAGCTTTGTGCTCTTGAACAGATTTAATTATCATCGAGCTCTCTGTAAAATTGTAGCTATTGAACGTTTAACTTCATAAAATTGTAAAACTGTTCCCAGGTCAGGCATAACAACATCGGCCGAAGAAAGGCGGAACCGATTATCATTTAAAAAATTTCCGGCAGGAAGACGTTCAACAGAACACCGACTTCCGCTCAGCTGGAGAATTTAAAAATTTTGTTTTGTCTAGGCTGAAACTCGTCCTTCAGGTGAGAATGTGGAATATAAATAGATGATTTATGAACTGGGTTGTTGTAGATAGTATAGTGATGTTGGGGCCGTGTGTTTTACCACTTTATGGTTTTAATTCAGTGGTTGTTGTCGGAAAAAAAACTTGAGCTGAAGGAAGTCTCTAACGATCTGTTTGGGTTTGAGTGTAAATCACTCCATGCGCCCTATAAAGGGGCCCTACACGCGTTATCAGATAAGGACACAAGCACCCTTAGTAGTGCACTAGTGAGTATAGCAGTTAGTCGTTTGGGACTGTCCTATTTTTGTACCAGATATATTTCTTAATAATTGTGTGTGTGTGAGTGAGTGAGTGAGTGTGTGGTGAGTGAGTGAGTGTGTGGTGGGTGAGTGAGTGTGTGGTGAGTGAGTGAGTGTGTGGTAAGTGAGTGAGTGTGTGGTGGGTGAGTGTGTGGTGAGTGTGTGAAGAGTGAGTGAGTGAGTGAAGAGTGAGTGTGTGAAGAGCGAGTGAGTGTGTGAAGAGCGAGTGAGTGAGTGTGAAGAGTGAGTGAGTGAGTGAGTGTGTGAAGAGTGAGTGAGTGAGTGTGTGAAGAGTGAGTGAGTGTGTGAAGAGTGAGTGAGTGTGTGAAGAGTGAGTGTGTGTGTGAAGAGAGTGAGTGTGTGTGTGAGACGGTTTTGCTCGAGACTATTTAGAGTATTTTAGAAATCATTACACATTAAATTTTTAAACATGTGTAAGTTCATTCATTCTCACAGAATACAGACGATACGTATTAACACTTAATCTGTTAAAATAAATATCAGCCTGAGTGTGTGAAGAGTGAGTGAGTGTGTGAAGAGTGAGTGAGTGTGTGAAGAGTGAGTGAGTGAGTGAGTGTGTGAAGAGTGAGTGAGTGTGTGAAGAGTGAGTGAGTGAGTGTGTGAAGAGTGAGTGAGTGAGTGTGTGAAGAGTGAGTGAGTGAGTGTGTGAAGAGTGAGTGAGTGAGTGTGTGAAGAGTGAGTGAGTGAGTGTGTGAAGAGTGAGTGAGTGAGTGTGTGAAGAGTGAGTGAGTGAGTGTGTGAAGAGTGAGTGAGTGAGTGTGTGAAGAGTGAGTGAGTGAGTGTGTGAAGAGTGAGTGAGTGAGTGTGTGAAGAGTGAGTGAGTGAGTGTGTGAAGAGTGAGTGAGTGAGTGTGTGAAGAGTGAGTGAGTGTGTGAAGAGTGAGTGAGTGTGTGAAGAGTGAGTGAGTGTGTGAAGAGTGAGTGAGTGTGTGAAGAGTGAGTGAGTGAGTGTGTGAAGAGTGAGTGAGTGAGTGTGTGAAGAGTGAGTGAGTGAGTGTGTGAAGAGTGAGTGAGTGAGTGTGTGAAGAGTGAGTGAGTGAGTGTGTGAAGAGTGAGTGAGTGAGTGTGTGAAGAGTGAGTGAGTGAGTGTGTGAAGAGTGAGTGAGTGAGTGTGTGAAGAGTGAGTGAGTGAGTGTGTGAAGAGTGAGTGAGTGAGTGTGTGAAGAGTGAGTGAGTGAGTGAGTGTGAAGAGTGAGTGAGTGAGTGTGAAGAGTGAGTGAGTGAGTGTGAAGAGTGAGTGAGTGTGAAGAGTGAGTGAGTGTGAAGAGTGAGTGAGTGTGAAGAGTGAGTGTGTGAAGAGTGAGTGTGTGAAGAGTGAGTGTGTGAAGAGTGAGTGTGTGAAGAGTGAGTGTGTGAAGAGTGAGTGTGTGAAGAGTGAGTGAGTGTGTGAAGTGAGTGAGTGTGTGGAGTGAGTGAGTGTGTGAAGAGTGAGTGTGTGAAGAGTGAGTGTGTGAAGAGTGAGTGTGTGAAGAGTGAGTGTGTGAAGAGTGAGTGTGTGAAGAGTGAGTGAGTGAGTGTGTGTGTGAAGAGTGAGTGAGTGTGTGTGTGAAGAGAGTGTGTGTGTGAAGAGAGTGTGTGTGTGAAGAGAGTGAGTGTGTGTGAGACGGTTTTGCTCGAGACTATTTAGAGTATTTTAGAAATCATTACACATTAAATTTTTAAACATGTGTAAGTTCATTCATTCTCACAGAATACAGACGATACGTATTAACACTTAATCTGTTAAAATAAATATCAGCCTGGGATTTATTTGTTTAATAAATATTGTATTAATACAGTGAATAAATCTGTAAAACTACAGTACTCGACAAGTGATTATTACTGTTATTATTAGTAGTAGTTAAGTAAAAGCTTTTTTTCTAAGACATTCCAGTCTGTTGCTCTTTAATAATGTCAGAATTTGTTCTGTGTTAATGTGTGTGTGTGTGTGTGTGTGTGTTTGTGTGTGTGATTAGACATGTCCACGCTGTTCCCCTCTTTGTTCCCTAGGATGACAGAGTCTCTGTGGTTTAATCTGGACCGGCCGTGTGTGGATGAAACTGAACTACAACAGCAGGAGCAGCAGCACCAGACCTGGGTGAGATGCTGAACAGACTGTTGTGTGTGTAGTGTAATTTAATGAAGTTTGTACACTTTGTGTAGTGTAGTGTGTTCAGTTTAGTATGTGTATACTGTAGTTCACTATGGGATATATGTATGTAGAATAGTTTTATAGTCTGTGTAGTGTATAGTTTAAAGGACTGTAGTTTTGTGTAGTGGGGTGTATGAATATAAATATTGTGGTATAGTCTAGTGTTATGTGTGTTTAGTGTGGTTACTGTAGTTGTATTGTGTACAAGCAATGTAGTTTACTGTAGATGAAAGAAGTGTGGCATGTGTAGTGTCTTCTGTGTTTTAGTGTAGTGTGTATTTGTTTTAATGTATTGTGCATATTTTGTTTGCATTTTTAGTGTAGTGTTTGTGTGTTTACTGTAGTGTTTTTATTTTGTGTTTGCATATGTGTTTTCTCTCAGTTACAGAACATTGCAGAGAAGGACAGTAACCTGATGCCCATCGGTCGGCCGGTGTTTGAGGTAAATCCACACTGCAGTGAGGTTTTGTGTTCTCTGTTCTGTATCTAGTTCAATTCAGATGATTTATTTGTATAACAATGGACATTGTCAAAAAGCAGCATTGCAGAAATTTATTATCAAATATTCTTAGTATTCAATTTTGCATTTTCAGTTTTGCTTTTCATTGCTCAGGCCTGCATTTACAGTTCTTTTATGCCCCTTTTTCACCAAGGCAGTTTGAGTGCTGGTTCGGAGCCAGGTCCTAATTTAAAAACAGTTCTTTCTTTTTCGACACCTAAAGCACTGGCTCTGAACCAGGAAAAGTGGTTCTTAAGTAGCACCAAAACATTGCTGGTCTAGACTTAAGAACCGTTTGCGTCAGGGGCTGGGGGCGGGGATACTATGACCAACAAGACAAAAGAGAACGTTGTTAGCACCATTTTTAAATCATTTTAAATCAGGATTTGTCGTGTTTGGATGCCAATGTAGGTTTGCAAAGCCATGAGCATTAACAGTAAAGCAACATCAGCCATTGTTGAAGGCAAACCGGTTCTTATATGGCTCGCGAGTGGAACCAACTTCAAACCAGCACTCTCAGCATCCAGTTCTTTCTGTTGGAAAGGGGGCATCAGGCCAATCAGTAAGAAGTTACATGCTCTTAGAGGAAACACCAAAGAAAAAAGCAAATCCCAGCAGTTGTGATGTTTAATCTGACATAGGCTTTGTAGGATCCATGTTAAGTGTATGTCATGTGACGAGATGTCATGTTAAGGTGTATGTCATGTTAAGATCATTGTGCCGCTACAGGCTTTATAAACACATTTTATAATTTACTGTAGTGTATAGAATGTTTATAATATTATACAATGGCATGGTGAGGGGACATATAAATCACTGTTCAAATAAAACATGTCAACATATCCCATACCAGCATTTTACTACATCCTGTTTATCACTTACAGACATTTGATGAGGAGGAAGAGGAGGATGATGAAGATGAAGAGGACAGTGAGGAGGACTCTGAGGAGGATGAGGACATGCAGGACATGGATGACATGAACATTTATAATGAGTTTCCTGATGACGGCGAGATAAATGAGGTCAGATCTCTGTTTTGAGTGTGTGCTAAGGTGCATTTGATGGGAAGTCAGAACATGTGATTTTTTGCCCTTACATCACAACCACACAAACCTACATTCTATATAAATATAATAATACTGTATGTATTGTCTATAAACACATCAGTATTAAAGATGGAGGTGCTTATTAACAGTTTAATTGAAATGACTAGAAACCTGGCATTAGACATGTGTGAATATTTTTAAGTTTTAAATCCTGAACATGTTGTCATGATTTCTGCTTTTCATCATCTCCATTGAGAGGATTAAACATTGACCCTGTCCTCATTCTGACATAAACTCATCTACAGCCATAGGATGTGGAGCAGCACGGTTTGTTTTACATGTGTTTATTATGCAGACATGATCAAAGGATTTTGGGGGAGGTTAATGTCAAGCCTAATGGTGTTGACCTACCAATTGGAAGGTTGTGAGCTCAAATCCCAGGTCCACCAAGCGGCCACTGCTGGGCCCCTGGGCAAAGCTCTCAACCATCATTTGCTTAGTTGTATAAAAAGAGAAAAATAAGTCCCTTTGGATAAAGGCATCTGCAAAATGCCATAAATGTAAATCAAAGATAGTGCATTTTAAATATTGAGTAATATTTTGTGTGTGTTAAGGTGGATATGGAGGGAGCAGATCAGGACCAAGACCAGTGGATGATCTGAACCTCATATTTTGTCTCAGCATAGCAGAGGTGCACTTATGTCTGCCCACACTGCTGGTCTCATTTGAGAGTCAGATGAGACCATTTGGACACTTTTCAAGAACACACCCATCATGAGAACTGTCTTGGTTTAGTCTATCATACTGTCACCTACTCAAGGACAACTGGGGGAGTGTGCACATAAAGGGGTGTGTGTGCATGCAACCGAGTGCGTGCGGCCGAGTGTGTTAGTGTGAACTGAGTTGTTGAGTTCGAGCTCAGTGGTTTGATGTGTATATATGGTTTACATTTATATAAACACTGCTTGTAAATAAAATGCTGTTATTTAAATATTTGCATTATTTACACTTACACCTTTGTGAGTGTTTTAGGAGAAGAATCTTTCAGTCCTGGTGCAGAGCATTGTGTAAAAACCCCATAACAATAATCTGAATCTTCATCATATGAGCAAATAATGTGGATTTAACTAAAACAGATTCTGTGTTTAGCTCTTTGTTGCATTTTTAAATGACTGATTATATATTAGTATTCATTAGTTTTTTTTAATGTTTAAACCCAAATGTAATTCTATCATTTTAAAGAAATATATTTAACTTTCATGGATTTGTGAAACTTTTAAAGAATTAGAGTTGAATGAAACATTTCAATGAGGCAGAAAGTAAACTGATTTTTCTTTCAAATCTTCATTTTATTTTTCTCTTTTGAAATTTTTGAAGACATTTTTTAAAATAATTTTCTTCATATTTATAACCATTTATAAGGAACTTTAACTTTCATAAATCCAGACACTAAGGAGAGACAAAACTTTGCTTCATAAATGATTTTTTTTTTTACTGTATTATCTACTAATTTTTGTAAAATCTCGTTGATAACGTAGATGATGTTTTTTGAATAATTAAAGCTAAGCCAATATTAGCTAAATGGCTTACTAGCTAACTGGCTTAGGAGTTTGCTGACGTTAAGATGAGAGAGGTGAATATAAATTTTACTTTTACATAAAATAGCTTCATAAAATGTAACTTAAATTTAAATCTATCAATGAAAAGTTTAGAAATATAATAAAATGCTACTTTTTATTGAGTTAAAAAGTGAATATTCTTGACATTCTGAATTTTTTTACTATACTTAATTTTTTCTAAATTCCATGAGCAATCATTATTTTGCTTGTTTTTGGGTTTTCCATGAACAGTTTGTTCTTTGTAGCTGTCTTTTATTTTAAAATAAATATGTTGATATTCCACATATCCTTTACTTGATGCCACGGTACACAAGTTCTGCCATGCCATCACGGATTCCCTGGATGTACTCGAGTGCTGCGCGGTGCATGCGTTGTTCATAGAGGCCAGAGCGACGCACATAGCGCAGGAAGCTTGGAGCACCGGGAAACAAAACGTTATCAGCCAACACCACTGAGCCTTCACCCAGTAACCCGCTGTCCTCCAGGGCCTGAAGATCCGGCAGGTAACACCGTTTCCAGTGGTCCATAAACACAAAATCCAGGCGCTCAATACCAAACTCTTCTCGTAAACGGGGAATCACCTCATCAGAAGGTCTCACAATCAGCTCTACCTGCACCAGGACAAGGGTCAGGAGTCATAGGTTAAGCCCAAGACATTCCATATTGAACTCTACAATATGATGTTTAAACTCCTCCTGAATTCTACAGTGTGATTAACACAATTATATATCCATGTACTCCTTTCATTTTCATGTAGACTTTAGAATTTATTACAGAGCTCATTTGATGCATTTTAAAAATGTTTTTTTTTTCCCACTGGTTGCTCTAAATGTTACAGAATATTTTTTAACAGGAGAATTAACACTGCTAAATTTTATGAATCTCTCACCGTGTCATCGTCGTACCCGGCCAGCCGGATGATCTTCTCAGCCACACGTGCGTTCCTTTCATCCATCTCTACCGAGTAAAGCCGAGCACCGAGAGGAAGCGAGCGAGCGATTCTAACCGTGGTGTAGCCGCAGTGAGCCCCCAGTTCCAACACCGTCAGAGGACAGAGCTCCTTCAGTAGACGGTCCAGAATCGAACCTGAGGCATGACAAGATGTTTAGTCTAACTTTACACTGTGTGTGCATGTGTGTGTGCGAGAGAGAGCGATACCTTTTTTGGGTCCTATATGGCTGATGAATTCGACATTGTTGCACCAGAGGTCGAAGGAGTCAAGAACACTGTCAGGATCTCCTGGCATGGCGTGTGTGAGGACGTACTCATACACTCTCTCCTCCCTGCTAATTCCTGTCATGAAATCTTGAACCCAGCGGAGCAGCACAGCCCGGTAGAACAGCACGAAGTAAAACCGGTACCGGATGATCAACGTGAGAAACAACGGCACGAAGGCCAGAGCAATGGCTGTAGACACCATCTTTCCACAATTTACTGCTGCAGTTCAATACAAAGAGATGTTCAGCACTCTTTCACATATAGCACAAGTACAACATGCAAAACATGTTGCAAAAAAATGTTTGTCCCAGGTGCAGGTCCAGTAACATTAACTTAGTTTGCTCAGAGTTTATTATAACACACTGTTAGCATGTTGGCATGGGACACTACAGCCCAGGACAAAACAGCCCCTGTTCTCATCCTCTCCAGCCTCTGTCCTCTCCTAGGACACCTGCCCCAATATGACACAGCTGCTTTTTAGCATATTAGCGTGCTATTTTATTTTGTGTGTGTTACCAACCACACCGCCACCCGCACCCTGTTCTCATCCTCCATAAATATAATGACATCATGAAATCTTATCTATTATTTAGTGAAACCACAGCACACTATCTCCACACGCATGCACGCACACACAAAAACTAGTGCAAAATGTCAAATCTCTGTCTGTTCCTTTAAATGCACTTAAGAGAACTTATTGATTTAATATTATTTCATTAATAATAAGTTCATTGTTTTAAATTATTTCGTTAATTACATGTAAATTAATAGTAAAAATGAAAATGAATCAATCTGATTGAACAGAAAAACTCTGACATTACACTGATCCATATTGTCTGGCCAAGACACTATACTTTTATTTCATCAGATTATTTATTATTTCCCTCAGTAGAGAGAAACTGTTATCAAATACACACTGATCTCTGGTCAGTCCATCACACTGTCCACTTGACAGGTGAATATTATTATTGGAGATATGGTGAGTAAAACGTATATCTGAGGAATGATATAGAAACTAATCTTTGTATAAGGTGCCTTGACACTGATGCACAGTTATCCTTTACACCTTTATATTTATTCACTGTACTCCTGTATGTCCACACATCTCTGCACTGTTACAGCCTTTATATTTATTCAATGTATATGCTTTCATATATACCACTTGCTGTAAATATGCTAGATATTTATCTGCACTTTTGCACGACTGCTACATTTTGCACTTCTGGTAGATGCCAAACTGCATTTCGTTGCTGTCTATTTGTACAATGCAATGACAATAAAGTTCTATCTATCTATCTATCTATCTATCTATCTATCTATCTATCTATCTATCTATCTATCTATCTATCTATCTATCTATCTATCTCTTAAACTCAAACACTGCTAATCAGAAATACACAAAGCACACTGTCCAACTAACCTTGATGATGTCACACTCCGAATTTCAGATGAGAAGACTATAAGGTGAAATGATCAGGAGACTGTATTTCATTTTGTGTGTGTGTGTGTGTGTAAAAGAATGGTGACAGTTTAGCCTATCAGCTTCCTGCTCTAAATTATTAAATAACCATGTGCTCCTCTTACACTGAGTAGCTCTGAGAAGACAGACAATTTGCTCATTGTCTGATTGTTCATCACACATCACTGAATAGAATAGACAGGAAAAAATTATATATATCAGATGCAGTTCTGAGTATTTCTCTCCCCAATTTCATATCAGCAGAAGTTCAGGTTTCCACCCTGAGCTCAGGTTACTGTTCCCATGTTCACCCCAAGTCCATGTAGGTTGCCTCTCACCTTTCAGTAAAGTGGCAGAACGTGGATTGGCGAAGATAAATGTTTGCAAGGTGTCCTGGAAGTAGCTTGCATCCTAATCAGTGTTGAGGAAGATTGTTATTTTAAATACATTTCTTCATGACATTAAACAAGTTTTACATCAACATTGTATCAACCTATATGGAGATACAACAATGAACTGGAACAAAATACAAAGATCACCTAAAAAAAAAATCCCAAATGTGTCACAGAGGTTTTTATTGTGAAAATGATTCATTGTTAAAAAATAAAAATCTTTAGTATAATCTATGATTAAATATTTCCTAAAAAATAGAGTAATGGTAAAAGTATAACTAATACATTTACAGCTATTATCAGTAAGCAGCCAAAAATCCTGCAGTGCACATGTGTTAAGTCAACACTGCTGTGTAGTTAGCAAAGCTGATATTAGCTCTCCAGCAGTAACTACTGGAGTTTAGTCTCTAGCTGTTTCCAAACAAGCAAGCTAGTGTCAGGCAAATTATTATGTTTTGTAAGTAAACCCAAGCACCAGGAAGCTAGTTCAGATTAGACTAATTACAATTATATATAATTCTAACCATATATAATTGCAATTATATATAATTCTAACCATTATACTAACCGAATATTTAGTTTTTTTTTTTTTAAATAGTGAAAAGGACTAAATTTAGGGCAGCAAGTGACACACCACTAGAAAAAATTCTACAATTATTTGTAGGAATTTCAGCATGGCTTCTTGCTCAATTTCCTTATAAACCTTTTTAGCTCTTTCTCGTGGTGAGGCCATTTCACAAGTCGGGAGAGAACAATGCGTCCACCCTCCATGTTTCCCACTGCCAGTAGTGGACCAAGACTCCGGCCCTCCAGCGCCTAACATGAACAGTTAGCGGCGTTTGTCAGCCAGAGGGCGCTCTGCTGCATTGCCACCTGTTGCTCCTCCTCTCCACCTTCCCAACGCAAGACCCGACTCCGCCCCTGAGGTTCTAACCGTAGGTCCCCGCCCTCCAGCGACGAGGAACCAATCTGAAGTCTGAATGCTTATTGGGAGGAACAAAAAAGTGAAAACAGTAGAATTGATGCTACTTACATTTTAAATAAGTATTTTTTTTAAATAAATCACATTTAAACAGATCTAAATACATAAAAGTGATCAACATAAAACATACATACACTAATAATAATTAGGTGACTGAAGGTCCTCAACCACTCATTGCATGCTTACACAGAGTTATAGTACTAAGTAATCAGACAATATCTAAAACTTTTTTGATGAGGTGCTGGTCTTGGTTGTTACATGGTTTAAAAAGATGTTTAAATTTCAAGTCCTAAAAGAGACGACTGGTAACAACACCTTAATGCTGAATGCACACAGATCTTAAACACTCACCAAACTGACTTCTGCAGAAGTTTTCCTCAATCTCCTTTTCTACCTCGGATTCTGGGCTGCAGGCATCACACAACGCCTTACCTTTCTCACCTTACCGGAGAGAAATACACCTGGTTACCCAGAATTTCATGTGTGTTTGTGACCATCTGAGAAATAACATCACTGAAGTGATCACATTAAAGCTGGTGATTGGTAATCAGCCTTGAACAATGTCATAAAAAATTATTCTGCCGAAGACGCTTTAAGAGTCTCAGGGTTTGATTCCAAAATTATACTATAATGCGAATCAACAAAACCGAACTGGTTCATGGAGCAACTGTTGAACCGTTTTATACAGTTTCCAGACAGTTAACTTACTTTTACACAAACATCCAATTCCCATCTGCTGTCTGTCGTAATTTTGAGTCATCTAACCGCTCTATCATAAAAAAACCGTACATAAAGTCAGGGCTGTCAAGTGTCACGCATTGAGAGTGACAGTCACGCATTTCAGTCTTTTCTCACGCTGTCTCGCCACACATCTTATTCCTCACGCAGAAATTTTTTTTGACTATTTATCATATATTTAATATGCCGCAGCGCCCAAAATGTATCTGTCCGCAAAGCTGACTCTATGGAACCGGGCAGGAATCAAACGCATCTCCCCTGGAGTTCTTAAACAACTTCTCACAATAGCCAATCAGAAAATAGCACTATTGTATATGCCTATGGGTAAAATTTAACGCAACAACCAATAAAAAAAAAAAAATCATTAGAGAGGGCATTTTTTAACTTTTGATTTTTTGATTTTTGGTCGGTTTGAACAAAACCTCAACACGAAACAGCTTGTCTCTGGACGAAACATTGTCCTCAATCATGACACTAAAAATGTCTGGGCATGAGCCGAACTGTTTTAAATGGGAGCCAAAATTACAAATGATAAAGGAGTACAAAAAGTCAACAAACACTTACAATAAACAACACCAGTCATAATCTCTCTCTCTCTCTCTCTCTCTCTCACTCTCTCTCTCTCTCGCGCGCGCGCGCGCGCGCGCGCGCGCATACACACATACAAATTAATAAATGGAAATGAAACGAATATTTGGTTAAATTGCGGTCAGTGATCCTTATTCCCGATTATTGTTTTTTTTGTGGGGGGGAGGGGGGGGGGTGTCACGTTTGTCACACTCTCAAAACTTGAGAGCCCTGTAAACAATAAAGTAGGAACTGAACCACATCATGCGTTAGTTATTATGATTAGCATGAACATTTTGTTCAATAAGATATTCTATAAAAGCAGATTGTCTTAACTATTTAAAAATGAGATCTTTACAAAAAAATAAAAACTTGAATGACGTCAAGAACCTCCAGTTGGCTGCGCCTGGAGTCCTCACTTCCAGGAACGCACAGTGTGGAATTAAATTCAGGGAAGCGGCTACAGTTAAACGCGTCCGGCCACGGAAAACCAAAAGCGTTCATGACAGGCGCACACGCGTTGCGCTTGTTCTCGCATAGGTTCCTGCACGGGCGCACGGGCATGTCCGACAGGCACGCGGGGGCGAGCACAGGAACCGGGTGGTGTCTTGGTGACACCGTTTATTGACCAGAGGCAGCCACGCGCCAGATTGTTGCACCGTTTCACGCGCGCTCTCATGGCCAAGCAGCGTGGGAAGCCGCATGTGCGCCTACCCAATTCCACGGCAGAGTCATGTCACTCGGTACGGGCCTGCACACAGAGCGCGCGCTGCTGAACTCCACTGACATTACAAAGTCGGAAACCACGTCTGCCGTCAGTTCGTCTAATTGAACATCCTGTGTTTTACCGGCATTAATTTCATGCAACAGTGCGCACGCGAGGAAAAGCAAGAACCGTTTGTCCATTTGTAACCTTAAGGCTTTCTTCTTGTCTTTTACGGATCCTTCTTTTCATGTTTCACGTCTGGGCTGGCTGTCCAATTGCTTCAGACCACGTCATAACCGGTGTTTGTGGACCATTCATTTGAATTAGGTGTTTAATTACCGACTGTAGTTCATCTATTGTTCAAGTATTGGCACCCCATGTCCTGTCCACGAAAGTGTCCGATTTGTAATTTGCACACTTAAAGAAGGATCACGCATTTCACGTGATCATAGTGTAATTCATAGTAATTAATTTATTATTATTGTTCCGAATCGATTGTGAGATTGTCATAATAAATCAGAAAGATAATAAAACACGTACTCAGAAAGAGGTTGTATAATATGAGGGAAATAATGTAATGACATGGCAGATATAACAAAGCAGATTTTTTTTCTACACTCATGACCCTAACCAAGGATATTTCTATATAAAAAAGAACACTTCAGGATGTTCTTTAACACAGGATGCAGGTGTTATGCCATCAAACAACACCATGCTGTTTGTGTGCTGCTTGTTAATTGCTGTTATGCCTTTGGACATCCTGTGAAATCATTATCACCAGTTTAGTGCAGTCATAAAATCATCCATTGACCTGCATCAAAGGCATTTTCTTTATTTTAAGTGTTACTTTTTACTTGGTTTTCATACTGCAGCATTTTTAAGCTATTTACTATTATATTATATACTACTTTTGATGTTTATCAAAAATATTGCACAAATAAAGTAATAAACGAGAACAATAAGGAGCAATAATCCCAGGAAAATGTATTTCACAGAGAGACATAGAAAAGTCTTCAACAATAAAAACAATAATCAAAAAATGGTATTTTTGATCATAAATATATTTAATGTCCTTTATGTTTTCCCATTATTATTATTTGCAACCAAATAATTAACAAATGGTGAACTGACCTTTGGTATAAAATATACAGAGGATAATTGCCCATGCTCTCTGAGTGGGAGGGGCAAACGCTGTCTCCAGCTGTCAATCCCAGTGACACTAGAATTCACAGGCATCTGTGAGGTCACATTGTATAGTACTTTCTTCTGAGCGTGAGTACTTTAAATATAGTACTTTCACATCACCCCATGATGCAGCAGGAGCAGCAATTTGAATAGATGTGGCCAGCTTTATGTGTCCCAGTCACGCATGTTTCCTTTACATGTGTCTCATATTTCCTTTAGGTTGGTAGATGTTGTATAATAAGGAAGAATTGAATGTTAGGTGGGAACTGGTTAAGAACAAATTTATAATGTGGATCATAAGATGAATCTCTGCATCTACAGGTTACAGAAACGTTTTTCCACCACAAAGTACATGTTGATAGATTTAAATACTAAATCAGTTATTCAATGAGTTATAAAGATTTGAAATAGATATAAACTATGGTGAATTTCACTTTAGCGGTGTAACTGTATTTTGTGTGTGTGTGTGTGTGTGTGTGTGTGTGTGTGTGTGTGTCAAAATGGAGGTCACATATAGAGCTGTGAGTGTGTTGACATCAGGCATCGAAACATTTCAAAGATATTTCCTGGCATGTGACCTGACTTTGTTCTTCTTATAGCCCTCTCATCTCCTCATCCCCTCTCCTGACACATCAACAGATAGAATTAAAAACATTTTGCACTAGGCCACATGTATGAAATGTTATGAATGGTTAGTTATGGTGATAAACAAAAATATCTTTCATGTTTTAAAATTCTGACACTTCCTGTGTGAAACTAGATCAGATTTGTTGCTCTTCAATGTACTGTGAAAATTGTGTAATGTAATTTCTTTCTGGACCACACAAATTGCTTTAAAGGATATTTATATATTATTTATATTGCTTAGATCATTCTTCCTGGGAGAGATTTGTGATTTATTTTTGGCACACATGATAAATGTTGTCATCCTGATATTTTCTCTTTGATTTGGACTTAATAAACAAACTAATGGGTATAAAAGCTTTGGTTGTATTAAGTCATTTTTAAGCTTTTTACACAAACTGCATGAACCTTGCATGTATAAGGTCTGAGATGAAACAAGCTTGAAGTGCTTTGCTATTTGTTGTCACATCATTGCTAGTTTTGGCTACATTACTCAATAGCCCTAGCACATCACAAGGTCTTTTCACACATCTCATTTGTGGTGTTGTTTGATGGCATTTAGTTTCATAGCAAATCTTGTTATTGCTCTGGTTGTTTGGGACTTAATAAAGAAACCACCTGCACTATGTCTTTTACTAAGGTCACATTAAATTTAAACACAACTGTAACTGGAGTGCATTATATGTGGGATTTTATACTGTGTTTCTTTTCCTGAGTCTCAAGATTTTCTTGCATGTAAACTTTTCTGTTGCTGTCTAATGTTGCAGGAACTGTATACCACTTCTGCAGCTGTGTGCCAGACTGTGTACGTGAGATTACAGTGAGGACGTGATGAGATCTGTTACTAGGGCAGAGCGTGTGTGTGTGTGTGCGTGTGTGTGTTTAATCTTCTTCACTGTCCTACACTTACTTTAGAGATGGAAACAGCATGCACAGTGACACACTTTCATGTCCATATAGGGAAATATGAAGATTGTCATCTTTAAGCTCCAATCGGAAAACATCAATGATAGCCGTGAACAGTGAGACATCAGAAACAACCCAAGTACAAGACAGAGTAAACATGTAAACATAAAACTGATGCACATTTGCTTGAGCTCTGTTTAGAATTTGACAGTGAGGAATCGTGTAAAGTCTATTTTCAGTCTTTATCTGGGTCATTGATGTGAACAGCTGTTAGCAAAGCTGCCAGACTGGATCATTCTGGAACATTCTAAAGACTGCAGTTTACGCTTCATACCATGAGAACTGCCAGCTTTTATGATGATAAATTCTGGACTGATCATTTCTACATTTGTACAGAAGTATTTTTTCTCCTGTAGATATATTCTGTTTTTAGTGACTTTATTGCAAAAAAAATCTTAGTAATCTGATAAAATGTCCTGGTGTTGCTTCCCATCAGAAAGGTTTTTGAAAGCTAAATTATGGTTAATATTTTATTTAAAATCAAAGCCCAGTGAATCATGCTGTAAACATAAGATCTACCGTGAAGGCAAATGTTTCTTTGAGATCAGACATGACACAACAAATAGAACTGTTAAATATAGAACAGAGAAATGGGAGATGATAAAGATTTAGCCTGATGCATTTCTACCACAGGTAAAATTTAGCCTGATGCATTTCTACCACTACCACAGGTTATCACTAATATTAAACAATTTTTATAATTTGATAAATATCAAAGATGATAAGAAAGCATTTGTGATAAAAAAAAAAATCCATAATGGAATATTGAATATTAATTTTGACAAAATCCATTTATTCTGTTTAAGTAGATATGAATGTATATTTTTGTGTATATTTGTGTACAATGTACAATCTTGTGGCTCTGTGCCTGTATTCATTATTTTATAGGGTTTATGTTGCTGTTTCACCAAATTCCATGGTAAACGCCACTGTGTTTTTAATGCAGGCTCATAATAAGATGACATAATTCTGCCACTGCCATAATTTTTTTTTTTTTTAGAAAAACATGGATATCAGCAGTAGAATTCATCAGTAGATATCATCAATCATCTGTCTAAATATAACACGCAAACATTCGGTCTCACACACACACACGCACGCACACACACACACACACACACACACACACACACACACACACACACACACACACAAACACACCATATTTAATTCTTCTTGGCAGTGGTCTTTGATAATTTCTCAGTGACATAAGGAACTGGGAGGTGCTTCATCATCAGAGTACTTTTAGGGAGAGAAGTTTTGCAGTGCGTCACAGAGATCTGCACAAGATAAGAGATGATAGAACCAAAGAATTGAGAAGAAGATTTCTGTCTCTTAACCACACATTGAACTGAGAAGCCTTTTCAGCAGGAAAACCTGTTCAGGTGCGTCACCTTGCTAATGGATTTTCATGTCTCATTCAGTAGCAAGTTTTAAGCACATACACAATCCTGTCTGTGCTTAATATGCATGATTACTAAATTTTGTGTTTTTTGTGATTATTTGGCCTGCAGAAATGTGCATTCAAAACACAAAAGTTTTAAAGAATCAGATTTAAAAGTTTGAATCCACTCCCAAGTACTCGTTTATAAACCCTTAAACCCATATTATTATTTACATGTTATTTGATTTTAAAGCACATCAATCAGCAATTACGGTGAAATTAACTGAGAAGTTTGGTGTTTTAGAATTCACACTTTAACATTATTTAAATATACAATAAAAATGTTCACTATGTATATTTATAAATGTCAAACTATATAAGAATATTTTACTGCTTATCGTTACATGGTCTTAACAAGTACTATTTTTATAACAGCAGTATTGTTCAGGTATGTATTTGTGTTTGTCTGCTTTATATAAGTGTGAATTGAGGCCAGAGAGCTGTCAGTGTGAAACAGTTGGACAGATGAGGGAAGAGAATTTAAAACAAGGATGATTAAGGGGCTTAAATGTCAGTGTGGTTAAAAAATACCTTTGGAAATTATAAAAAAATTTTCACTTTAATCTTAGCATAAGATAATATCTTTTACTTATATCTTATGCTTTCTTCATGTTCAGTTTGAGTGAAAAAAACCCCAAAAACCTATATCTCCCTACTTACTCTTTTAGAAGTGTCCCTGCCCCTTCTAACTGTGACACCCTCATCTGAGAGAGATGGACCGAAGCACACAGGAGCTCTTTCTGAACTTCATGATTGTGCTGATCACAGTTCTGCTCATGTGGCTGCTTGTCAGATCCTATCAGGAGGCATGAACTGTTCAGTCTGGAGTGAGAGCATGTGGAGGAGCTGGCCACCGTGATCAGCCCGTGCCGACTGAGCTCCCAATGAACACTCGAAGAATAATTCGATGGTGACCCTTTACTTGCTTTTGTTTACTTTTGCACAACTTGTGAACCATTTGAATTTCCAAAAAATGTTAACTTTATAGATTTAAACTTAAAGTTGTGCTTCCAATAAACTGGAAAACAAGTGATGTGTAATTGTTAATGTGTCTCCGTCACAAAAGCATTTACAACTAAATAACTAATATTTAATCAAAAACATAAGACTCTCATCCACATGATCATGATAACCATCATACCTTCATTCCTTTTTAACCAAGAATGATGGATTATGATTTATTTTGTCACCATTTGAAGACTTTTACTTTTAATTCTAAGCATCTTTACTTGAAAATGTGATGTAGAATCTAGCACACAATATCATATGTTATAGTTTAATCTTTAATTAATCTTTTTTTTATTATAATCTATAAAAATATGTATACTTCTATAAAATATCTACTTCTGTAAAGCTACATTGAAACAATATGAATTGTACAAGCGCTCTACAAATAAATTGAATTAATTTTAGGCTCAGTAGAAGCATAATGATACATGTGAACTGACATAATGAACTGACACCAAACTCATAATGCAAAAGACCAATGTTATAAGTGAATATACCAGACCTGTATAATCCAAAAGTCATATTGCAGGGTCAAAACACAGGCATGGCAGAAACTGAAAAACAAATCTTAAAACTTTCTCACTGGGCAAGATTTTTTTATTTTAATTCATGAATCAGAAGCAAATACAAACAGAAGAAGGAGGTGAATAACCAGAACTTGCCCTCTGTTGACAGTGAGTGGTAATTGTGATGATAATGGGGTATCTTATTGGTGATTGTCCCAGGCAGTTGGGTCATGAGGGCTCAAAAACTCAGTCCTCACTAGGCCAGGTGGGCCTTATTTTTATTTCACTCTCTTATGCAGATAGATCTGAAATATATTAAGGCTAATAAATATTTTGCCCAGAATCCACGGGACTACAGATTTATTCAAATCTAGCACCTGGTTTTAAAGATCTGACAACCAGCTTATTCTTATTCATATCAAATAAAATATTTTCTTATTTGTTTCATTTGTTTTATTTTAACTGAAACTGATTTAGGTCGACTATTGCACCTAATGTCCGTGAGTATCTTGTGTTTGAGAAATGTGGCAATAAAAAATGCTAATCTGGGGTCAGAGTGCAGGTGTCAGGGATCAGCCCGGACTTTCGGCCATGTGTGTTTGTTGTTGTTCCTTGTCACGTGTCTGCCCCGCCTTCGTCTGCTCCTCCCTATCACCACACCTGCTCCTCATTGTGTCATCATTGTCTTGTGTATAAATGTGAGCCATCGGCAACGCGGATTCATTAGTTACGTGTAGTCATTGTTAAGTGTCATCATCTGTATTGTTTTAGTTCGTGTCCTTTTTTACTGTCTTTGTCTTTATTATTTATTAAACCACATTCCTTTGAAGCTATCCTGTGTACGGGTCTGTCTCCTTCCTTCCCTGGTTGTGACAGCAGGGCAAGTTACAGAGCAGGGAGGTTTAAGAATCTTGCTTAAAGATTAAAAACTGAAAGAATGAAATAAGATTATATTATGTTTAAAAGTGTGTGCAAATATATGCACATTGAGCCCTACAGTATAATGATGTTTTTGTTATTCTGCCACCCTGACCATGATAAAATACTGAATAATTGAATATAAATAATGAATTTTAAAGTGTATATATTTAACATTAATGTTTTCAATAGTAATTATTATAAACTTATACTCCACAGCAGAGGCAGCTCTTGGTCTTCCTGTTTCTGGGACAGTCCTCATGAGAACCAGATGGTTTTGGTTCTGCACTCATTTCTTAAGATCTCCATTTCTTAAAGTAATGATGAACTGTCTTTTCTCTTTACTTACCTACTTACTGTTTCTTGCCATAATATGGATTTGTACACTAGTTGAGAAGTACTAATAGGGCTTTTGGCTCTGTACCCACCCTTCCTTTGCACAAGACAACCAATCATTTAAAGCACATTAAGAAGGTACGAAATTACACAAATTACACTTGACAATGCATACCTATGATGTGAAAACCATTACAGGTGACTACGTCTAGGTGATGTGATGAGAGAAGGCCATGAGTGTGTCAAACTGTCATCAAAGTTAAATGTAGCTACTCTGGACAATCTAAAGCATGTTTCTGGGTTGTTTAACCCTTTTTTTGTTTACTATATAAGTCTGTGTTCTTTCATAGTTTGGTGTTTTGGATGTCTCCAGTATTAATGTACAATGTAAAAATGAAATGTACAATGAAAAAAATAATAAAAGAAAAAACACTGAAGGAGAAGGTGTGCACAAACTGACTGATGCCATTATATATATGCCATTTTTGCTATTAGTTAGAAACTGAATTCTTAAACATATCTGACAGCCATTTGCTGCAGCTCTGGAGAAAATTATTCACCACTGAGGATTGCAAATACATTTTGGATAATGTTTTATTTGAGTCATGGCAGAAACATGAGCTTAAATATCATATACTTAAAGAATTATTTTCAACTCGACACACAAAAAACATGTCATAAAGTGGAGTCATAAAGCAAGCATGTGTAAGGATTTTACTAGCTGGGTATCACTTCTACTAAAGACTACAGCGTTGTTACATTATTATTATTATTATTATCTTATTATGTGGAGGACTGCACATATGAGCATAAACATGATAAATAAACATGAATGTATATTGTCATTTGGTTCCTGTAAGAATGTGAGTGTATATATGTTAGCAAAAGTATCATTTATTGTGTGCTTGTGTCTTTATTGTATCTCAGCAGGTTCAACTCTCCATGGATCCCGGTAGTGGTTAAAACTGATCACTTGGCAGTGAAACTCAGTTAATGCACGTGGCATTGGCACGACCTCCTGCCACTCACTCTGCCTGATGTCATAAACCTGCACTTCATCTGTGATCTCGTCAGGAGAATAATCCCCTCCCAGGATGTAAATTTTTTCCTGCACACCAATGGCACCTGCATTAAAACCTGCACACTCAAAAGAGGCCTCGATCTTCCAGACACAGGTGTCTGGACAAAAACTGTACACCTTATATGTGGACAGATCACACAGGTAGAGTGTTGTCTTAATAGACACAGCTTTAACAAGGGTGGCATGAAAGAGCTGGCCCAACTCTGGTAGCAGCTGGCACCATTCATTAGCTTCAGCATCATAGCGGAAAAAACAGTCCAGTGTTGGGTTGAAAGCATCAGAGGTCTCCAGCTCTGAGCCCAGAGTGTAGATAATGGTGCCACACACTGCAGTCTCTGGGAAGTAGATCCGGTGTGGTAATGGACTCACAGACTTCCATGTGTTCCCTAGGGGGTCATAGCACTCCACATCAAGGAGGCCATGCATTCCCAGACTTTTACCACCAATGACATAAATATGGTGCAGGGCTGAGACAGAGACATGCATGGTTCGTGGGCATTGCATGGGCTGGATTTCTACAAATTTTCCAGTGACAGGAGAGTAGCACCATGCTTCCCTCACAGCCTCATGCTCTGGCTCAGCAATATGAAGTCTCACCATCCTGCAACATTTCCCATGGCATCCTCCAATGACAAACAGCTTCTCTCCAATACTGGTAATGGATGAGCCAGGGAGGTCTGCAAGCCCAGAGTTCGGCAGCTGGTGCCACTGTCTGGCTGACACATTGTAGCAGAATGTGTGGCGTTTCTCACCATTTTCCTCTGTTTTGTGCACGTAGATGTAGCTGGATATTGTGGATGGACGGGCATCTGTAAAAAGTCCACTAAAGTCTGTCACTTCTGCCAATGCTTTCATCACTGCCCTGGAACAGTCATCATTGTCCAGTATCAGTGCTTCAGACTGGCCCATTTCCTCTAGTTTAGCAGGGGGAAGGTGGTGCAGTCTGATGTGAGTGAGAAGCTCAGGAAATAAACTGCGTCGATTTTGCTGGTCATGCTGAGTCCACAGGATCAAGGATCGCAGTGCACTTTCTTCGTCTGGCACACTGAGTGAATCTGAGGCTAGGCAGTGCCGCAAGATTCCTGCAGGCATCTCTAGGAAGTCTGGACTGGAGGAAAGTGCATGGAAGTTAGCCATCACAAACTCACTAGCATAGTGCAGTAGGCGGGATGAGCCGTATCCCTCAGCGATGGCCAACAAGTGAAGGCAGTTAAAGAGGTCAAGCGTCTGGATTAAAAATTCACTACAGGCCTGCGAGAGCGCACTCACCTGCAAACAAATATTAATGATTAAATATTAATAATTACATAATAAAACTGCACTATATTAAATGTAATACTCAGGAAAGATTTTTATTATTCTTTACAAATAGTAACAGCATTTTGGCTAATAGATATCTTTAGTGTATAGATTTTTTAACAAATTTAAATCTATGCAAAAACTATGCAAAAAACTAAATTAAATTCTGACTAATCTGACTGTTAGGCTTCTCACATAGTGGAAAATCAGAAAATAGTATATCTCCCATAGTGGGAATCAGAAAAATGAACACAGTATATGTTTTTCCATGCAAATCTCATTAAATAATCTTAGAAAATGCCAATAATTTTGAATTATTAGTAGGAATATAATAATAAATCTTTGACATTGTTACAAACATTTAAAAAAATAATTTATATTTCTGAATTTCCTTAGAAAGAAATGTTTTTCTTTGTGTGATTATGGTTAATTCATTCCTCAGGAAATGATATATGATTTCAGTGGTCATAAATGCTCTAAGAAAAAAAAGAATATTTTTTGAAAATGTAAAAATGAAAATATGTCCAATGGATTGTTATAATTTGTGAAACTGAAGGGAATCATGACTGTAGCCCCTCATCAGAACAAAAGTCATACAGAACAAAATACAGGTTGCAATCTTTTTAGTAGAATATTATATTAATCAAGATCTGCCTATTTGAGATGTTATGTGCCACTGACCTGACTATAAACTGGTTGAGTGAGAGTGTATTGTGACATTAAACCATGGTTCTAAAAGTTGTAATGTTTTCTTGTGACAGTTCTTTGTCATGTGTCACCTGTAAAAAAGATGACAAATGGAAAAGCATGTCGACGTTTTCTTCCATGATCTCCATCTGGCCCAAGTATGCAAAGTCCAGAAAGCTGCGTACAGCCTCTGGGGAGAGATTACTCAGTGTGACCAAGCCACCATCGCATTCTATCATGTTTACCTCAAACATGGCCCTGTGATGAAAAACGGTAAAATGGTCATTGTATATTTTACAATAAGCCAAGGGCTGTTGAGTAATAATCATGTTTTGTCACATGGATGTTGTATAAAGCAATTGAGTGCATACTTACAAAAAAAAATTTACTAATAATTATAAAGGATCATTATTTATACCTTATACTTTCTAATTTTACAATTGCATGATCTACAACAATAAACTATATAGCATCAACTACAAACCAACATTTTTTTCTAATCAATATAGGCTGATTATAAGCCAATTCTATTCATAGGATCTGTAGAATATTCTTACTTGAAGAAGTCGCTGCAAGCAGCAAGGACACAGCGATGACATGGCAGGATCTCACCCTGAACTTGAATGTGGAAATCAAAAAGCATTCCTTTGTCACGAAATGTGCGTAGAACTTTGAGGATCTGATCACCATGACCTTCAGACACCAGCAGCATTGAACGCTGTTCTGAGATGCTGTTACTCACAGGGCGGGCCACACCTGACACAAACTCTTCATCCATCAGCATGTAGTCTGTGAGGAGATGGAGGAAATAGAGAAAAAGTAGATTTTACACTGCATTGATCATATATGCAGTGTAATTTGTTAAATGTCTAGTTCACTTCTTTAGTTATCCACTGAAGGTATGAGGCTAATCTTGCTATCAAATAATGGAAGGATTATGGAGCACTGCATATGTATGTGTAACCTTTTTTTTCACTACCAGCTTGGTTGAGGTTTTTGTGTCTCAGTCGGGATTGTTGATGTAAGCTATAACACACTAATGTCTATAAACATAAAAAAAATTGACAAAGTCAGAGAAAAAAAAAACTCACAGTGAATCACTTTTTTCCTCTTGTTAGGGATATCACTGGAAGTGACTGTGTGATGATTTAGACATGCATTTTACATTATGCTAAATTGTAGGCTATAAGCATCCATAGGAACGACGTTTGCTGAATTCACCACCATTCCCAGATAAATAAAAAGTGCATGTCGTGATTAACATTAACAATAAACAGCTGCTCGGTAACTATGTGAAAGCGTGGAACGGAAAATGCATAATAGTAATTTCAAGGAAACACAGAGCTGAATTTTTTTTACCTAAACAAATGTTTTGTGCATGAACAAAAATAACAGCTAGCCATTACCGTTTCAGCACCACAGACAGCCGCCTCTCAGCCAAGTTACCGCGCATGCGGACTGCCGAGTTAAGACATGACGTCAGACTCACGGGGCGCAACTTCCGCTGAGCAGGAGGGAGTTTTTATTTCCAAGGCTGCCAACTCTCACGCATTCAGCGTGAGACTCAGGCAATTGACCCAAATCTCACGCGCAGAGAGACCAGACAGACAGTGTAGTGAGTTTTTTGTGACAGTTGTGAGGGAAAAACACAATTTATTCCCATAAACTGTGTAGTCAGCCGTTCTCCCTCCCATCTGCACTGTGTGAATTGTGAACGCAGGCAGGTCAGTGAGTTACAGGGCGCTCCGTGTCTCCGTCCAGTTTAGGCTAGTAACTAAGAGGGTTTTTACACCTGGTCACTTCATGCGATGTGTGTGGCACATGTCTGTGATCGGACAGCTATCCGATGGTAAAAAGAAAAGGTCTAAATGCCCTCCGAAACGTTTTCGAGACGGATATAAATCCGATGGTTCAAACCACTTCGGGTTTTTTTTTACACCTGGTCACTTCATGTGTTCTCTCTGATCCGATAGCTATCTGATTTGTTAAAACTGTTCCATTTACATTAGGCCACATAAATGCGTCTTGGTGAATCGGATATCAATCCGATCTTTCTACTCCCGCCCAATACGCAAATATATTTTACCTCATTTCCGGGGTAATTGACATGTAACACGCTTTGGTGTATGCGGTTTGCTGCATTTTTGCTGGCGGCAGCAGTGCATTTTAAGACCCAACGAGACACCTGGGTGAAAGATCAGAGCCAGCACTGATGGGAAAACGTATTTGTTTCTGGCGCGATGCACGACTCGCGAGTCACCTGCGAGTGACGTACTTTCGTTTGGGAGGAGTATAGCGCTGACGTATGTGGCTTGAACAACCACATGCATTTACACATGTCCAGTTTCATGTTGAAATGTACGGAAGCGTATTGCATTCACTTGAGTAAAAAAAAATCTACTCTGTTTTTCTGAATTAACGACTTAATATTTCAGGAAAAAAAAATTTTTGCTCTGTTTTTCTGAATTAACGACTTACTTATCTCAAAATTATGAGATAATTTTTCAGGAAAAAAATTTTTTTTGCTCTGTTTTTCTGAATTAACGACTTACTTATCTCAAAATTATGAGATAATTTTTCAGGAAAAAAATTTTTTTTGCTCTGTTTTTCTGAATTAACGACTTACTTATCTCAAAATTATGAGATAATTTTTCAGGAAAAAAAATTTTTTTGCTCTGTTTTTCTGAATTAACGAGATCCCTCAAAATCCTACGAGAAGCTCTCACCTGCACGAAGTAACGTCAGGCCACAGTTGCTGATGCTAATCAGCCTGACCCTCCAACAACAACAACAACAGTGCCAGGCCTACATGGGTTCAGTGCAGGTAAGATAGCGAAGTTATTATAGTTGGGCTACATGTTAATGCCAAATGATGTCTGCTAACTGTTCGCGTCACGACATGTAAAACGAGGTTAGAATAGCTGTTTATAAACGTATGTTAACGATAATGTTACGGGCATATTTTTACTAACTACGTTAACTTAAGTTACACCATCAACTGCAGTTGATAGGCTAACTTATGTAACGTTAAGCTAATATTTATCATTAGTCAGCAAAAGGAACCTTAACTTTTAAGGTCGAGGGGATAATAACGTGTTATTTTTAGGAGGAATATAACGTTAACCACCTTTCTTTCAGTTTGTTGGCTAAGATAAGTAAACCACGCTATTTGCTGTAACTTTAGTGCTTAATTTGTAAATCAAGAGGTCCTCGAACACAGCGAGGCTGCTGTCAGGGGGAGTGAAAAAGTCACGTCAGAAATCCACAGTGCATGCTGCATGTTGGACATCGCGACATTATATAACAGTAAACAAACATTCAGAACTTTGCCAGTTTCAAAGCCAGCAGGGATACTATTTCGATTAAGTTTTGCACGGACGTTTAGTATAGTGTTCAGCGTGCTACACCAATAATAATGTTGAATATATTCTGACATTGCTTCGGTTTCTTTAGTTGTGCCCTCTCTTTTGGTTTGTCACTATGCATATGTGTCCTGTAATTGTTTTATTTGTTGATATTTTTCTAAACTGTGTACTTGATGCATTTAATAATTTAGAAACAAAGCTAGCTTTTTGAAGCTTTCCAAAGCAAGTTATATATTTTTCAGAAACTAGATTCCAGTTGTGCAGTGAATCACAGATAAATGAGTACATACTGTATAGCCTGTGTCTATACACTATTGACCTTCTTGAGTCTAGCCATCTCTATGATTTGAGTAATGTTACTGTTAAAGGTGAGCACATTCAAATGCTTAAGACAGTTTGACTTCCAAGTGATAAGAAAGGCCTATAGTTGCCTACCTATACAGTTGATACATGAAACATCCATTTTTAGCAACGTTATCACACTCTTGGCCGAAATACATATTTGAGATATTTAAAGCAATTACACTTTTGAGGGTACAGTCCTAAATCTGTTTATATTTGTGGTGCAACGCATATTTACATAAATGCTGCCTTTTTCCGACATTTGTTCAGGGCCAGCTATGGCTACGTCTTCAAATACCCCCCTCCCACAAGATGATGGACTGTGGATGTTTCTTCAGAGCCGAGGGATTCCTGAGAAAAATATTCAGAAAATGCAGCAAGATCATGTAGGTGACAGCACATTCATTCCTGCAATATATTAATTTTAATTGTTTTACATTTTACTGAATCTCTGCAGATTATACAAGTAATCATAAATTGTAACCCTATCACATTTAGTGCCAGTGCTTCCGATTTCTTTTTTAAGCCAAGCACACCTGTCTCTCCCAACAATGCATTCATGTCTTCCCTATTCTAGCCCTGTAAAATAAGGTTTATAGGTATATTTAGGAGTCAATTCACACTATATTTTGGTCTCTACCCTACATAAACAAGTAACAGTAGTTGTGCAGTAGCATCACCATTATACATTCAGGCAAAGTGCTGACTTATATGTTTGAAATTATAAATAAATACACAAAATAAATATTGTGCCCTTACAATAACTGCTTTCCATTTTGTTGTGATTTGATATTGTTTTAAAAGGATGGAGTAATGTTTAGATGCCAGCACAGGCCTTGGTTGGGAGCTGAAGTATGGAATCAATATGGAATAGCAATATTATGGAGTACATAATAGCAGTAATATAAGGGAGAAGTGCTTTTCTTGTAATTGAGGTAAATAGTTATGTAATTAAAGAGGAATACATGAAAGTAATCAGTCCCCTGACTAACTTTGATGTCAAGGATTTTCACTGTTAATACACTTTATTTTCAGCATCATTATGTCACTCAAACTTCATTGTTATGGTTACAACCATTTTTTAGACAGCAGTTTTTGTGTTAAATTACTTAATATCTTAGCTCCTTTTTATTCCCATGCGAAAAGAGAAACAAGCAAGTGAAGAAAAATAGAAATAAATTGCTGATTTGTAGCTACTGCTAAGAAATTAATTTTCACTCATATGGAAATATAGCCATCTCTTAGATTTAAGATAACCAATATATCTTACTGTATTATTTTGTTTTTATTACAGATTGACAGCTCGGTAGTTGGAGAAATAGATGATGCCACTATGACTGCTTACATTCCAGCATATGGTGATAGGATTGCTACAAGGCGTTTCTGTATGGAAAAACAGAGAAAAGGTGGTGATGATCTAAAAAGACAGTCCTTATTTGAAAAACTTAGAAGAAAGTTGGGCACATTGACAAGCAATAAAGACACAGATCAAGATTTTGAGGAGGAGCATTCTATGCAGCCAACAAAGATACATCTGAGAAATAACAAAAGGGCCGTGAAGATGACAAGGAAAATAGAACTAGGATGGATACACGACAAGAAACAAGTGAGAAAACGCAATGGTGGAGGAACCAGAGTTCTTGATATTTCCAAGAAAGCCACAAAAACAGAGATTCTATCACAAGCTAAAAAGCTATTTTTCCCCAATGAGAAATCGAGAAAGGGAAAGTGGGAAGAGTTCAGTCACAACATTGTTGACTTTCAGGAAGCATACCTTGATGAGGGTGTTAGTGTGGGAGAGCTCTATGAGACACATAAATTGGGGATTTTAAGATTTTACTTGTTCACAGAGCACCTGACAAATGAAGATGAAGTGTTCACAGAGATGACAGAAGGAACTGATGAACAGACAGATGCAGCGAGGCTAAATGAGCAACAGAAAAACACAACAGAAGATAATGAGCAGCTGACACAAAAAACACATGACAGTGAACAGCAGACACATACTGTAGAAGATGTTGTCTCTACTGCTGTAGAGATTGTTGATCTTACATCTTTGTGTGATACATCGGAGGTCATTTTTGGCCCTTTGCAAGGTGGACCATTTTTAGAAGATCTTGATGACACAATCTTACATGAGCCTATAGAAGAGGCACAGATAAACATCAACGCCTACAGCTCAACTCCTGTCCATTCTGACACAGTGCCTGCTGGCCCATTAAGTCCTACTTATGAACCTTTGCATGTGACAGTGAAACTCCACAGAGTCAATCTCTTGGAGGAACTGATTACCCAATTCAAGGATGAAGTGATTATGTCCTACTCTGTGAAATACAGCTTCATTCATGAAATGGGGGCAGATGCTGATGGCGTGTCCAGGGATGTATATGCTGCCTTCTGGACAGAGTTTTTAGACTGTGCAGCAGAGGGTGCAGATGTGAGAGTGCCATCACTATCCCCAAAATGGCAAGAGGAAGAATGGAAATCCGTTGGTAGGATAATGGTCAAGGGATTAAAGGAACATGGATATTTTCCTTCTCGGCTGGCTCAAGCCTTTACAGCAGCAATCATATTTGGTGAACACACTGTCTCACCTGATTTATTGTTTGACTCACTAATGTTGTATCTTAGTCAGTCTGAGCGTGATCTCTTGTCCACTGCTTTGCAAGACGCCCTTGATGGTGATGATAAAGATGAGCTTCTTGATCTTATGGATCGCATGGGAGTAAGAACAGTACCAACACAAGAGAACTTGAAAGCTGTGCTTCTCCAAGTGGCCCACAAGCAAATAATCCAGCAACCAAAATATGCACTGGATAACATTGCAGCAGTCGCAGGACCAACTCTCAGGGAGTTCTTCCCCAGTGTGCTGGATATGCAGAAGATGTATGAGAATCTTAAACCATCAACCCGGAAGGTTTTAAAGTTGATCACGGCCTCTCCAGCTACTCCAGCAGAGAACCAAAGTTTGCAATTTTTACATCAGTACATCAGGGGATTGGATGAGATAGGCCTCCGGAAGATGTTGAGATTCATGACAGGGTCTGATGTCATCTGCGTTAAAGACATTCAAGTCATATTCACCCCTTTGGAAGGGTTATCTAGGCGGCCTATTGCACATACTTGTGGCCCAACATTAGAGCTGCCATCAACTTACAACAGCTATCCTGACCTCCGAGCTGAAATGGAGGCTATACTGTCCAGCAACTTCTATGCAATGGACATTGCATAGAAGTGTCTCTCTCACTCACATGTACACACTCTTCCCTCTTGCCCAGTTATAGCCTTATCAGTGCCATCTGTTTACAGTACCTTTAGATAGTGTGTGAATGTAAGACAGAGCACATAGGGGAAGTAATTAACTCGGGTGGTGCATAATGAGCGCAGAGTAATTTATTTATTTTGTTTTTCAGTTTAAGTTTTATCCAAAATGTCATTACCAAACTTACTGTGGAAACATGTTTACTGGCTGATGAGCATTTTGTTGATGGACTCCGAATATATCCAGCCCATAGAAACATTTACACATGATAAGATTCAATAATCAGTTTGATTTATTGATAATGATACTGGACCATTTAAATGCCATTTAGGTTGCCCTGTTTGCAGTGGGCCCAAAGTGTGTCAAATCACATTTGGTCATGCTGAATAGTTCCACCATGAGGACCAATTTTGCCATTTTGACAATGGCAACATGTTTTGCAACGTTTCATATGCAGTTGCTGTTATTACCAGACTTAAACTGTCTGTAGAAACATATTGAGTGGCTGAACATTTTGTTAGTATACTTTAAGGTCCATTTAACCAAAAAACAATTATAAGCCTTTTACACAATGTATGTTATAAATGCATGTGGTTTTCATTTTTAAGTGATTTAGATACATGTACCAGTATTTTTATGTACTTTTATGTAAGCCATCATTTCTGTTAGCAGTTTAGGAGCATACTTTTTGGGACAATTTAAAAGAAATGTTCTTGTAAAGTTGCATTTTAACTTGGACCCTGGGGTAATGTCAGCTCATGTTAAATCTAAATTTTGCCAGTGTTTGGAAATCTGTTCTAACATACAGCACTGTACATTAGAAGGTGTTCTGCTTTTTACAAATAAAAAGCACAGGTTTCTCTCGTTTTGTACAGATGTTTTCAAACAAATCGGGTCTTTACTGCAGATAACACACAAATTTTGTCTCACACAATAGAATTACTGAGTTTTGACAACTGCACTGCAGTTCCTGCATTCACCAGTACTCTTTAGACAACATATATAAACAGTCATCTCTACATTAACAAATAGGTCTATTTCCTACATACACAGTAAATCACACTGGGGAGAAAAAATGTTTTACTGGTTTAGCATGTATTTATATTATGCCAAATAATTGTGTAAAAAAGTGCTTTATGTGCAGCCCAGAGACACATGATAACAAGATACAATAATATGTTTGATTTAAAAGCCATCCAAACATCATGTAGGTTGCCCTGTTTACAATGAGCCCAAAGTGTGTCAGACCACATCTGGTGATGCGAAATAGTTCCACCATAAGGACAAATGTGCCATTTTTGACAATGGCAACATGTGATACCTTTCATTTGCAGGTACAGGATTTTTCCCAGTTCTGTTGATGAGATGTACTTTTTACATAATGATGAATAAAAAGAGATGATATGGAGCTCAGTTGGGAGATGTCCATTATGAAAGAGTTGTCTATTATCGATTGCTTAAACACAGTACTTCTGTCAAACATTTACAGTGAATGTCATGGTATATATCCTTTTCCGTCCAAACGGCAATTCTGTTGTTTTTTTGGCTATGAGTGGGTGCTCACATTCAGTCATTTGATCCAGTAGAACAACTTGTGATTATTAAATTTGGGTACGTATGTAAGCACGTAAGAACATGTAAAGATCAATGGCTTCCTCTGGAGAGGTTGGTGGATGAAGACTGTTTTCTGCCATGGCAAGGCAACAAATGTCAAACACTGTATTATCACAAGGATATGGTCCTCTCTCACGACATTCCTCCCTACAAGCCTGTATCTTCTGTTGGGATGCCTCTTTAAGGTACTCCCTAGCACCAAAAAGTTGGGGTAGGGTGTACATCATCACTGGACGTCCACATGGGGACACAGCATTTCTGGATGGGCGAATTCTGTGTGTGTTCCAGAGGTGAACAACATCCTGCAGCTCTCTCTAAATATAAAGAAAAAGAGTGGGAAAGTAAGAAAGTTAGTCCACACCTTTGCAATAGCACCTGCAGGCAAAATAAATGCTTATGGTCCAGTATGATACAGTAGAGCCGTTCTCTCAAACAGTTTCATGCATGTTAAATTCTATATTTGAAAACAATAAATCTCTGTATGTTAAGATTTGTGTTATATGATCAGGGTCAGATAAGTCATCCCTCTCTCACATACTGTGTCCCACTAATGCAGAGAAACAATTTTCTTTCACCAAAATGTACATAAAAAAACCAGAATAAAATTAATAAAAGTAGGCTACTCATAGTGCGGTAAATTTTCCTTGTCAGTGTTTTATATTATGATGTTTTTGGGTTAATATTAGATAGCAGTTTGTGCAACATACATATAACAGGATTAATATTACAGCTGCCTTAATGTTTGTGTTGCATTTTATTGTTGTAGACGTAGGCTGCTGCTAATTCTAACTACTTATACTGAGATCCATCTCTTAAAAAGTCAACTATATGGGAAGAAGGGAAAAATTGTGATCTACAAATTAATTTCATAATCTAATTAAATAACTAATGGTTATTGTCCATTTGCTTCTGTTATGGAACAGTTGTTAGACCTATGAAATGACATAATTATGCTGCATGTCACAACATTTTGGCATATTGACAAAATCTATAGCTGAATAACATATCACAATTTACATGTCTAAAGCACATTTCTTACCTCTATTATTTCAAGACATGTGAACTGTATTAGACTTTTGTCTAGGAAGTCACCGGAGAAATCGTCAGAATCTTTTAGATCTTGAAATAGGTTGATCCAGAACTGTGCATGCTGTTTCCTCAAAAATCCCCACCAATGCTCTATCCGTTGGTTATGATTGCTTGAGCCATACAAATAGCAATTTCTCGAAAAGTCGTCCGTATGATCATGTCTCATGAACATCTGCATCTGTTCCATGTAACAGTTCTCTGTCCCTAAGTCTGAGCGAATTCGGGTGGCTGTCCCATTCCTTGATAACACCGCATCAATAAAGTATCCAGCGATGACCTTGGGATCACTACTTGTAGAGTATGCATGTAGCCATATCAGCATTCGTGAAAACCCGTCGATTGCACCATTGATGCAGATCCCATATGGTTTGAGTTTGTCATATGAATCAACATGCCATAAAAAGTTCGGACCTGGATTATGATACAAACGTCGCCGAAGACGATTCCGGCGCCTCAGTTGCACTCCATGGGGATCCAGTATTTTCAACAATTGCCTGATTGTCTCTTGTGTCACCACATAGCCAGCCTGAATGCATTTTAGATGCATCATCTTATATCCGTGAAGCATACCATATCGGTTCAACTGATCCTGGAGAAACACAGCAACGTCAAGCAGATCAGAATGTTCTTTTCGTCTGAACAGGCGCAAAGTCTTGAGGTGTCTGCGCAAAGTTGACGCACTAATAACAATACCATTTATATTACTTAAAGACAGCAGAATCTCCCAATGTCTCAAACCCAAAGTAAAATAAAACCGGATTAAAGTTGAAAGGCGGGACATGTTTACTTCCATGCAATCCACATTAAGTCGTTAATTCAGAAAAACAGAGCAAAAAAATTTTTTTTCCTGAAAAATTATCTCATAATTTTGAGATAAGTAAGTCGTTAATTCAGAAAAACAGAGCAAAAAAAATTTTTTTCCTGAAAAATTATCTCATAATTTTGAGATAAGTAAGTCGTTAATTCAGAAAAACAGAGCAAAAAAAATTTTTTTCCTGAAAAATTATCTCATAATTTTGAGATAAGTAAGTCGTTAATTCAGAAAAACAGAGCAAAAATTTTTTTTTCCTGAAATATTAAGTCGTTAATTCAGAAAAACAGAGTAGATTTTTTTTTACTCAAGTGAATGCAATACGCTTCCGTAGAAATGCGTCCCAGACCACCTCCTGAAGTGGTTTGAGTGATCGGATTTATATCTGTCTCGAAACCGTTTCGGAGGGCATTTACACCTGGTCTTTTTACGATCGGATAGCTATCGGATCACAGAAAACGCATGAAGTGACCAGGTGTAAAAACCCCCTTCAGGAGGTGGTCTGGGACGCATTTCAGATGAAACTGGACAGGTGTAAATGAATGATTATAAGAAAAAGAAAAGCATTTCAGAATTTTTCTTGAACATTCTGAAAATAAAACATCATAACACATAATGCATTACAGTCTTCTTTTCTTTTGGAATCTTCTTTCAGCTGTCTAGGTACAGCGTCTGATCCCTCGGTGTCTTCTTTTAAACACTCATATTCAAATCTTTCAACTCTTCAATCAATTCTTCAACCTTTTGTATTTTTACATCAATCTTTCTTTGTTTATTCACCTTACGTTTCTCTTTTCTTTCCGTTTCTTCTTTTCTTTGCACTATCTATATCCTTCTGTCTAATGACGGATAAGTTAATAATTGGTTGTGGTGTACCTTTATATTTATTATTATTTATTTGCTGAGAACCAGTATTAAGATAACCGGTATCAGGTATGTAGAGTCCTGTAACTCCATCCCGTACATGCCAGTGTCTGATAACATCTCGTGCATGCCTCTGGCTCACAACACCCCCTCTTGGAGTTTTAGGAGCACACATAGCCTGATACTCATCCTCGTCTTTAATTTTCCAATGAAGGTTGGTCCCTTGCCTTTTATATCTCAAGGGAATTATAGAATCAAGTTGTCCCAGCAGATTAAGTTTACCAGAAGTCATCATCCAGCCTTCACCCACCCAGCAAAGAATTGAATAACGGTCTCTTTTTAACAGAGCAATTTTCACCCTCATCATTCCACATAGATTTGTCAATTTGAGATTTATACATTGGTGTACTAAGCAATGGTAATCTATAGTCACAATCCCACGCAGGACTCTTCATGACCCACAGCCGCCGTACCTCATGTCCCCTGTAATGCCCCCTCTCCTTCACCACGACTTGGATGAGATCCCAAGGTCCATCCAGCCGCTCCCTCCCCATGAGTTCAAGCATCACTGGACCCCCTTGAGAGTCCACACCACTTTGCCTCTGTTGAAAGAGATGGCATTCAAGTAAACACCAGGAGGGGATTGGTCATAAACAGGCTGTGTGCGATATATAGTTCTTCTCAAATTACCTAAGTCCCATGGGTGAAAGGGATCAACACGTTTTACTGAGAAATTGGGTTGATAATGACTTGAAATAAACTTAAGAAATTTGTCATGTATTCTAATATCATTACATTCCCATGCTGCTACTTCATCAATGTAAAGTTTATTTTCTCTAAAGTCTTTGCGCCAACACCGTGCACAAAATCTATCATCCAATTTAGTGACGACAATAAAAGAATGAATTTTTCTACATTGTCTACACCTAAATAGTGCTCTCGGTGAATCTGTGTATGCCCTTATTCTATTTCTCTCATGTTCCAGAGCCCTTTGGATTTGTTCCTTACCTCTGTTATTTATCATCTCTTCCTCTGACGGAAGAGGCATCTCTTTTCCTTTCTCAACACAAATTATCCGACATTCATCATCACCTTGACAAGATTCTTCATTATCAATCATTGTACATTTAGGTGAATCAGCTATAATACATGGTTCATCTTGAATTACAACTAGGTTTACATTTTCATTCAGACATTCCAAATCAGCAGAACACTTTGGGAGATCCTTATTCCGTTCCAGGTCTACCGGGTCAACCTCATTTATTTCATCAAGGAATTCATCAATCATCCCCTGATGAAGGAATAGTATGTCTAGTAAGTTTCAACTTATAACTCAACGAAGTGAATAACATCAAAATACCCAACATTATAGGTTTAACATCATTTGTATATTCAGTACAAGCATATGCAACTATAGTAAAAATAACATTTGGAACAAGAACTTTCAGATATTTAGATCTATCTTGTTTCCATACATAAATGGTTACCCATAACAAAAACCAAAAACTCATAAATGCAGTTACATATATAGTAATCCACTTTGGTCCTTTAAACAGGTGTACTAAAATTGCTAAGACTGTATAGCCAAACGCCAACAGTGATAACAAGATTCTTCCCCTTATTTTCCATATCTGATTGAATCCTTTACTATGAAACAACCACATGATTAAAGTTAACGTTACGGATATTTCTCTAAGTTGTTGACAGTATAATGTTCCCAATAATCCTATAATAATTTTGAAACCAGGATATCGATCGCATATTAAATAAATACAGGCCAAAATCCAAAGACAGATACTAAAACGTACCTCTGTCCATGACTTTAGGCCATCTCCCATGCAATTGCTTCTGGAAGCAGTAGTATTGTCACTGAAGTTAGATGCCATTTCAGATCAGTTGAAATTTAGAGATCAAAAATTTAGATCCTGGTTTCACAAAAATCTGCTGCTTAAAGCTTTGCTAGATTTAGTCTCACACAAGTGGTTCTTCAATGAAGAGTGTCTGAGTGTGTGTCAGTGGTGGGTTTTTATACTTTACGAATAAGCTGCTCTCTTCACCTTAACCCCGGTGAATTTACGACCTCCTCGAGCTGAAAAGCCGCAAACACCTTGCACATTGTACACAACATTGCATGCATTTCACTGTTATTATCAAAGTTTTTATAGTTCCTATTATAGCAACAATAATCCACCACCATTTTATGATTATTCCCCAAATTGTCTCTTCTAGATTCCAAAGTTTTTCTCCCCAGCCATATCAAATTTTTCCAGTATCTTTTGCTATTTTTTCAAAAGTTCTCCACCCTCTGGTAAACGTCCTTACAAAGGTGGGCATATCCATATCAGCTGTCCAAACATATTCCCTTTTCATTTTAGCTACTTGTTTATGCATTATAGCAACCCAAGCCCAATTCAGGCTTGCCGTTACAGGTTCCATATAAGTAGTGTAGAGATTGTACAAATCTCTGCTAGTGTGAACAAAGACAGTCTTATCAACCAAACCACTAGCACAGTATTTTAGCATTTGATTCATAAGCATCATAATTAACACTCCTGAAGTGTGATTATACCCATATCCAGAGCAACTCACTCCCTCTTTATTAAAAGAAGATTCTCTATATGGTTGCCAGGTCCATTCAGTAAACAGTTTTGGTAGGCAACTACTGTAAGTAAACTTTGACTCATGTCATATTCTTTTGGAACTCCTTTATTTGTTATATTCTTAACCGTTAGAATATCTATAAGATTTTCATATTCTACTACATTTTGCTCTGTATGATTTAGACATTGGGTTCTTATTTGAATTTTCTCATTATCATTTTCAGTCCACAGTGATATCCTGTTTTTACCTATTAACCCAGGGCATGTTCAAAGAATGCTTTGTTCTATTTAAAGGAATTCCATTCCATTTTAGTTTGACCTTTTCTATTTCAGAATTATCTATTTTGAATGACATATAACTAGACCAGTTTGTTCCTGTAAAATAAGCACCAATTGGATAAACAATGTTTCTATCATTGACTTTTCGCTGTTTAGTTTTACCTGTTGTCCATAAGGTGGTAGTATTTATCCTTGGCCATACGAAGATATGTAAAGACAGATACATTCTCATACCCTGGTCTGTTACATTGTTAATGAGATAGTCCACAATTCCAAACTCTTTTGCTATCTCCATTTGCAGTCCATGTTCAGTTGGACCACGGGTCCATACAACATTCTGGGTCAACCAATGAGGTCCAGAAAGGGGTTTCTGCTTCCACTGATTCTGATAAAATCCTATAATCAGAGTCATTAGGTCTGATAATTCCATAAATCCTGTTTTGAATCCTCGCACTTTGTGCAATCCTGTAGCATTTGGACCTAAACAATTATGTCTCTCCCTCCATATGTTCATTATTTTGAGAGAATGGTTTGTTAGTTTCTCTTTAAAGAGAGTTAAATACTGAAATTCTGTTGCATTAACATAACAACCAAACATTGTGTTATTCTTATTGTTTTTACAATGGTCCTTCCTTGGTCCCCTTTGCTTCTCTTTATCTGACTGCCAATATTTCTGACTACAGTTTCCAAGTCTATCACACACTGGAACTTGTATTGTGATGTTGGCACACGTCACCCAGTTTGCATCTTCGTTGGGGATTTCAAGACTTGAATGGTTTGGGTGCAACGTTAATATTAAAAAATTTGCCCCTTCCATCCCCACTGGGTTGGTATGATTAAGGTTCCCTGCTTTATTACTTCCTTTATCTTGCTGTATGCGTGCCTTTGTAGATTCTTCCTTTCCTAATTTGATCTGGAGGTCAGTTGGGCCTCTTAGCAATGTAATCACTCTTTCAATAGATTTGGGTGACCAACTACATTGATTCTTTATTCTACGAGTAATTGTTCCTATAGTTGCTCCATACATTTTTATAACAGTTAAACTGTTAGTTACATTTATTAATTCTCTTGCATATATGTTCCAATGCAATTTCCATTTAGTTACATTGTCTTTTTCCACTATTTGTATTTCCTGTAGTTTTATTGTCAGATTACTAGATCCATCTATTGTCTTAAACAGGTTAACTATAACATATATACTGTCCTTAATATTTTTATTACTGCAATTCATTATTTCTTCCGGCAAAGGATTTATTACATGTGCTGCTAGAGCTTTCATTATTTGTTGAGCCGAAATGTCTCCCATTTGATCAGGACATTTGGGATCAATCTCTTCAATTGTTCTATTACATGGTTGAAATAGTTGAGGAATCACAGTCACCTCTTCCTTTATTCCTATAATTAATACGGTTATTGATAATAAAAACAGGGTTATAAAGGATATCAGGCCTATGCTAGATGCACAGCACTGGTGCTCCTTTTTCTTCATTCTATAACACAGATTAAGAGTTTTCTTTACTCAACTGTTTTCCTATTTTGTTTAACCATCTCTTCACTCTTCCCTCATTCTTAGGGGTTTCATTCGGAGCGTTTCCTTCTGCTGCTCCTTGAATTAGGGACATTTTCTCCTTTACTACTGCTATATCTGCAGTCACTCCTTCAATTGTCCTATACAATCCTAAAACCGTTGGACCAATTGACCTTTTTACCATTACCTGAACTCTCCCTGAGTTCTCCTTCTCCTCCTGGGAAGGTTGATGTCTCTCATCTTGTCGGCTGCTGGGAATAATATTAAAACAAATACTCCTCAACAAAAACACTGTTTCCATCCCCATTGAGTTGAGCCTGGTTTTTTCTGGTTTTACTCTTGGCTGAGGACCATAATTTATGGTTTCCGATATCTTCCAGGGTATTTTTTCCCCCTCACTATTCTGCGACTCTCCTTCTCTTATCAACTGCACCATCAGGTCAGTTAATAGTTTCTCCCAAACAGCAGGCCCAGTTGCACACCAAACAATTCCTGTCATTTCTCCCTTCTCCCTTCGTCTCTTAAAGCCTTCTGGAAGAATTGTGGTGCCAACCGCCTGTCTCATCCAGTGATTATAGTTAATCATGGATGCTAACATCTCCTGTTTTTCTTCCATAGTTCTTCTTCTGGACCCTCCTGTTGCCAGTAATGAAAGTTTGTGAAGCCTCTGCTCCATTCTTTCCTGGTCTCTATATGGAATCAGGGGATTATAGCCATTTTTGCTTAACCCCTGAGTTCCCTGCCACTCTCTACTTAATAAGTCACCTGCTGTCATAGCCAGGGACCCTTTGATGTCCGTTTGGGTGATCAGCCCTAGACATCCCTCAGTTTTCCTCACTGAAAACATTGGTCTAAAGCTTCTCTGCTTTAGCCATCCACAGTCATGCAATTTCACACACATTGTACATGACTCTAAACTTCTTCCATCCCATGAACATCCACATCCATGGCTCTTCAAGCCATAATAATCTTTGCACTTAATACACTTCAGACAGAAACAAGGAATTATTTCCTCCATTTCTATCAGTATCACCTTAGGGTACATTACCCTACATCCCCCACAGGATGTTAACTTTGAAATGGCACAATCACCAACTACTTTATCATCATCTTCCCAGTGAGCCTTAAATCTCACTGCTTTCTCACTATTCCCAATCACTGTAGTTGTGTGCCTTTTGCAGAACACACAGTTCTCTATGTGATATGGGCTCTTATTTTCAGCTACCCTCTCTGGTGTCTCCATCTTCCTCCCCCTTTCTACACTCTTCTGCCTTCATCAAGACTGATACTTCTATGTTGTGTGGTTTGATTAGTAGATACACTAATCCTGCCTGAGAATGGATATGTTCTAAGGCTGTGGTAAAAGTTACAGCTTCTGACTTTGATCTTTGGGCCATATTACTTATCCAGGCTGAACCTGGATGTTCTGTGGGGGCTGGCATGTTATCGTCCACCCTGACGGTAACATCCCTTCCCAGAGATTTACACAAATCTCTGATACTCTGAGGAGTTAATGCGTACATTTCTCCACCTGGTGTCACTACCGATTCTGCCCCACTCTGCTGGTGAGGATGTACTTTCTATGCCAATTAAGGAAGTATGGTCTGCCACAGGGGCTGTTGATGCTGTTCTACACTGCAGTCATCGAATCTGTTCTGTGCACATACATCACTATCTGGTTTGGTGCAGCGACAAAACAGGACACAAACAGCATGGTAAAAACAGTAGAAAAAATAATTGGTGCCCCCCTGCCCACTCCCCAGGACTTGTACGACACAAGAACCAGAAACCGGGCAGGAAAAATCACCACTGACCCTTCCCACCATGGACACAACCTCTTTCAGCTCCTCCCTTCTGGCAGACGCTACATAACTTTGCTTACTAAAACTGCCAGACACAGGAACAGTTTCTTTCCCCAGACAATCACCCTGATTAACAACTCACCATAATTATATTCCCTGCTTCATAACGTAAGTACTGCATTATCAGAACTGTCAGTCATCACATCAGCCGTGTATATTACACGCACTACTGCTGCTGTATATTGTACAAAAAGCATAATATTGCACAATATTGTTATTTGCACTTCCCACACTTTATGTACATAACTGATCAGTCATATATTCTGTATTCATATTTAATACTCATAATGTCTATTGTATCACGTCTGCATTGTCTTGTATAGTCTGTATTATCTTGTATAGTATAGTGTTATTTATGTCTGTACTTTTGAGAGTCACAAACAGCTGGAACCAAATTCCTTGTTCCTTCAACACTTGGCCAATAAACCTGATTCTGATTCTGAAGATAGTGAACAAAATAAAACACAATGAAAGTTTGTAAAAAACAACATATTTACCTATAAGATAAATCTTCAAATTGTCTGTAATTGTCTTTACAACACCTGTAATATATATATATATATATATATATATATATATATATATATATATATATATATATATATATATATATATTCTGTACGGTTCTTGTTGTTATATTTTCTTTTAATCTTCAATACTCCAGAAATTTCCTTCAGCATATGATATATAGCTTATTAGCTTAATTATCCACAATTTAGGATACAGTATTAACATTTTTGTAATGTAATCATGCACTAACTGAATTTGACTTGACTAAGCACATTATTGGGACCATCTCTGAGTAAAAGCTAGGTGAGATTTTGATACAGCAAGAGAGAAGACATTGATGATGACATGCTTTTCGTTTATTTGGCAAAAAAAAAAGGAGAATGTGTATTGTTATCTCTAAAAGGAAATTGTGCCTTTTTAGCACACAAAGACTGAAATTAACTTGCATTTATCAAACTGCCAACTTCAGTGTAGCTCTTACAAAAAAATTAAAAATTAAAGAAAAATAGAGGAACTCTTACAAGCTCTGTCTTTTAAAGTCAAAATATTTTAAATATAATGAGGCTATAACAATAGCAAAGGCCATAATCATAAAGTCAAGCATAAGTTTAACCATCTTAACACAAAAACAGTATAAACAATGCTTCTATTCCCTGAGAGTGAGGATACATTTCTTTCACTTGAAATTAAAGTGCAGTATTTGGAAACTAGAGATTAAAGTGCCACTGTATGTATTTAAATATTAAAAACAAAAATGCTGGCTATCAAAATTGCTATAAAATGTTGCATAAAAAACACTCCTCTGTTCACTTAATTTTCATATTCTTCTGCAAGAATATCAGTTTGTCCACATTTTCTGCCAAGAGGCGAGACCTACGTGACTGTGTCCCCAGCCGTTGAGAAAGCACGTTCACTTGGCTCAGATGAACCTTGGACAGTGAGGTTACGTTAGGCTAACTTAGCAATGTGAGGATACTTATGCTCACTGCTCTTCCACCATGCGAGTGGGTCTTCATCCACAGAAATGCAGCCTGTGGCCTTGTATGAGGTGACTTCTTCATGAATGATGTCTGACAAAGGCTTTGTTCTTCTTTCCTCTGTTTTAAAAAAATCTGCAAATACTATTGCCATAGCAGATTTTTTCTGGGGAGGAGAGGTCTCTGATGGCCCTGGCTCCGCTCCTGAAGATGAACTGGCTGCTTGGGCTTCACTGCTTTGACCCTGATGAGTATATGATAAAATAGACATTTTGGAAATGTTAATAACAACAAATAGCTCTCATGGCAGCAAAAAGTTATTCTCTACTGGGCAGTGGGGAATAGAAAAATTTTACAAAGGCACAAATAGATTAAATATGCTTGGCTTAGTCCAAAAACTAAAATAAAAAAATAAAACAGCAATTATCATTAGGATAAAAAAAACTAAAAAATTATAATATATTAAATAAATCAAATTTAAGTTAAATACAAAAAATCAAACAATACTTTTCTATGTCCACAATGTCCGTGGTTAGATCATTGTAGATTTTCTGATCACAGGCAAGGTAAGGTAAGGCAGGGACTTGAATCTTGGATCAAGTGCTGTGGCTCTGTGCAGATAATCCTGAAGATAATCCTGGTCATTGTATCTGCCTTTAAGGTCTTTAGTGATGGCTGCCTTAGCTTCTTTGATGGTGGTACTGTCCTCTGCACTTGATGTCATGGATTTCAGTATCATCTTCTGCAGTGGGATAATCGTTGAAACTGAGGGGGATGTTTCTGTGCTCATAAGGGTGATCACATTCTTCAGAGGTTTGAGAATATTAATGAGACCCTCTGCCAGTTTTGTCTCACTTTCAGTTAACAATGCAATGTCCTTGACTTTCTTCTTCATATCCTTGTCCATTACGACAGAGTAGATGGCAGCCTGTTGCTCCACATAACATTCTAACATGTCGTATGTGGAGTTCCAATGAGTTGTTACGTCGTGAATTAGTTTGTGAACAGGCAATTCCAGCATATCCTGCTTGGTTTTCAGGGCATGGGCAGCTGTTGTGCTTCGGTGAAAGAAGCTAACCACCTTCCTAACCTTCCCCAAGAGTCAGGATACTTGGTTTAGTGAGATTGCACTCTTGGCTGCAAGGTTAACTGTGTGCGCGAAGCACCCGATCTGTGTCCCAAGTCCCGCTGCTAAATCGATAGCATTCACTATATTTTTAGCTTTATCTGTAGTAACAGGAATTATGCTATTTACCCTCTCCAGTTTCCATTCCGCCACCGCGTCTGTCAACATTTCAGAGAGATGCTCACTGGTATGACTTTCATAAATGGGGCGTGTTTGCAAAACGCAGCTCCTCATTTCCCACTCTGAAGTAATATAGTGACCGGTCACCGTGAGGAAACTTTCAGTGGCCCTGGAGGTCCATCCATCTGTAGTGAGAGCTACGTGGGCTGTGTCAGACAATTCTTTTTCAATTTCTGCTCGTGTCTCGTCATACAGTTTTGGAAAGACAGTGGTGCAGAAGTGTCGGCGAGAGGGAATATTAAAACGCGGCTCGAGTACATTCATCAGCTGACGAAATCCTTCACACTCAATCATGCTGCACGGTTGCATATCTTTTGCTATAAACATCCCCAATGCTTTAGTTATGGCTATTGCCCTGTCCGACTTATCTCTGAGAGGTTGCTTAAATGCTGCGGACAGTAGTTGTTTCCTAAACGGCTCTCTCCTGTTTGTGCTTATCGACACATTGGCATGATGTCTTCTGAATGAACTGTCATGTTAAAAGTGTTGCCATTAGCATATTGAATGCATTTTGCACAATGCTTGCACACAGTCGCAGTTCTATCTACTGTTTTATTTCCGTTGTCATCGTAAGTATCATGAAATCCAAAATGTTCCCACACACCGGATTTGAACGACGCGGGCGCATCCGCCAACTCCGGGCAGCCTTCATTATATCCTCCACTTGCCATTTCTGCAGCACCTCTTTACTCAACTTTTACTGTCTATATGTATGTTCGCGTGAAACTGTCTGAGGCGAAACTGAGCCGAAACCAAACGGTTCGGGTGTTATTTCATGTACCGTGCCACCCCTAATATATATATATATAAATGTAGCACCCGGCACACCCAGGGAACTTAGGTGCATACAAAGAAAATTCACTACAGTAAGCATAGGATAATAGAAAAAACATTAAACTTTATTTAACAAAAAGCATTAAAATAATTTGGGTCATTCACCCTGACCGGAAACAGCCCACAAGGGCAGCCTCCTTCAAATGGTATAATCAATCAGACAAAAGATAATGGAGCTTCCTACAGGGAAGAGTGGCTTCATTGCAAACTGTATGAGCACCGCAATCTCATTAATAATGCACCCTCAAAATCAATATATCACACCATTAAACACACAAAACCTGTTGGGGCTCTACTAATCCCTGTCTCGGATTCCCCAAAGAAGTGGTGGGAAGCTACCCAAGGGGTATAACCAAAGGGTACAGAAAAAACCCAGAAGATCAATGTTTTTAAAAGAAAAAGAAAAAAAGGGAAAAAAAGAAATAAACAAAATCCCCTAGCCAACCATGAAACCAAATTACACAGACCTAATAATTAAAAAAGGAACAAAACACCAGCTGGCTAGGGAATTAACACACATTCACACCAGGGAGCAGTCAGTTTTACAAAAAAAAAACCCAAAAGAGAACAGCGACTAGTCACTATCATCCGACAACCTATAACAAAATAGATCATTTAATGATTACCAATCACACTCAAATAAACAAAACTAAATAAAATGAAAACATACCTTAACGAGACGAAACCAACCAATCAAACCGCACGGTGGTCCCGAACATCAACCACCCACGTTCTAAATAAATTAAATCATTTTCGTACCCAAACACACAAACAAAACAAATAAAACAAAACATACCTTAACAAGCAAAACCAACGAAATCCACAATGATCCTGAGTTTCAAACTATCACATGCTAAAAACATAATAAAATACTTATACGGGGAAAATACACCGGGACTCCCGGTCCCACACAGCTACAAGCCGAGCAACGGGCAATTGCTAACAGGACCCCAGCTGCCCTTCGCTTTCGCCTGTCCTTTAAATAAGTGTGGCTTATTAGCAATCTGTAATAGGGTTAGCGACCCCGCCCCTCTTTGATACCTTGCTACAATCCACCACCTGGAATTATTGTCATTGCCCCAATGAAAAAAAAAATAAAAAAATACATCAATAAAACTGTTATTCACTATTAATTAACTGCTCTGCAACCACAGACCGTGGCAATCTGTAAGGATTAGAATGACAAACAGCAGAAGTCCTACTAGACCGCCACAAGGGACCCGGACTTTGTGGCTGCTCTACCTCTTCCGTGGCAACTACTGAGTCAGGAAATAAAATTGGCTCCTCTAGATGATCAACAACGTCTACCTGATCTTTCACCACCATCACAAGAGGCCCCCTAAATGTCTCCTCCTCATCCGCTGAGGAACTCAAGGCTAAATCTCCAGTACCCGGTTCAATTGGCAAGCCAGATGCATCAATACTTGCTCTTTGTATAGCACTCCTCAATTCTGACCGATGTACTGTCCTAACCGGGCCCTCCCCTGATACCGGTCTTACGGAGTACACGGCCCCATGTCCACAAGGACCTCTGACCACCCTGTAAACAGATGGGTCCCAAAAATCCTGAATTTTATTCCTTCCCCTGACATGATTCCTCAGATACACAAGCTGTCCCTCTTGTAATCCCTCATCATTTACTTTCTCATTGTGTTGTCTATTCCGCTTCTCTACTTTAGCTTGCAACTGCTGCCTTACATGACTATGCGCTACCCTTAAACTCTCTTGATGACCCTGTACCCAGTCCTCAGTGGCACCAAGACTATCCTCTAGAACACCCTTCCCTAACAGGAAATCCACTGGGAGTCTAGGGTCACATCCAAACATCAGATAATAGGGAGGCATGCCGGTCACATGATGGGCGGTGGTATTATAAGCATAAACAACCTGCGAAAGATGACGGGGCGGCAGTGTCCGCAACAGATCATGGAGGGTGCGATTAAATCATTCGCACTGCCCGTTTCCCTGAGGGTGGTATGGAGTGGTCCTACTCTTTTGGACACCATAAATTTTACACAACTGCTGAATCACCATACTCTCGAAATTTCTCCCTTGGTCCGAATGAATTCGACTTGGTGGTCCAAAACGATGAAACCACTGCTGCACCAACATCTGAGCAACAGTACTAGCTCTCTGATCTCTGCTCGCAATAGCTTGAGTATACTTAGAGAAAACATCTGTAAAAACCAGTATATTTTCTCGACCATCACTTGCTGGCTCCAAAACTGTGAAGTCTATTGCCAAGACCTCATGAGGACAAGAGGCCTGAAGCGTACCCTGAAATGACCAAATCTTTGGTTGCACTGCCTTACTTAGAATGCATCTTTCACATTGTTGACACCACTGCTCTTTTTGTCATACCTGGCCAAAAGCACCGACTACGAACCAGCTGGAAAGTACGATCAATGCCTTGATGCCCTTGGCCATCATGCACACTTTGAAGTACCTCATCCTGCAAACATTGGGGAAGCACAAACTGGAAGGTCTCTTTACACTCTCCTGGCAGTCGTATTACACGATGCAGGGCCCCTCCTTTCTCTACTAACCGATCCCAGTGCCGCAACCACTCCTTACTCCCTGCCGACATCACATTTCGCTCTTCAGGTCTAGACTGACACCCAGAACGAAAAAACTTTAACACTGGACCAATCACTGGGTCAATTTCCTGAAGCAAGGAAAGGTCCTCAACCGTACGCCCGGCCAAGGCAACAACTTCCCTACACTCCACCTCTCTCCACGCTTCTCCAGACGGAGACCCCCCGAAAACCGGCGGAATGTCAGTTCCGGGTGCAAACCTCTCTAAGTATTGCCTCGACAGGGCATCTGCATTACCATTACTACGACCTGGGCGATATTTTATTGTAAAATTAAATGAAGCCAATTGAGAAGCCCACCTCTGTTCCACCGCACCCAATTTTGCAGTCTGAAGATAACTCAATGGATTGTTGTCAGTAAAAATAGTAAAGCTACTCCCTAACAAATATTCTCGAAACTTTTCAGTTACTGCCCATTTCACTGCCAAAAGTTCGAGCTTCATGGAGCTATAATTATCCATGTTTCTTTCAGTGGGCCTCAGCCCCCGACTAGCATACGCAATAGGCCGGAGTTTTCCATTATGCTCTTGAGAAAGTACGGCTCCCAGCCCTCCATAGCTGGCATCTACCTCTAACACAAAAGACTTAGTGAAGTCAGCATAGGCCAGGACTGGGGCCGTAATCAAACGCAGTTTCAGGGATTCAAAGGCATTCTCACACACTTCATTCCACTCTGACCCTAGTGGAAGCTTTGCGGTTTTACCCTTCCGTTTGGGCAAACCCATCCTGTTCACCAGCTGATGCAATGGAGCAGCTAGAGATGCAAAACCCTTAATAAAACGACGGTAATAACTGGCGAATCCAAGAAACGATCGTAATTCAGCCAATTGCATTGGGCGTCTCCACTCCCATACCACCCTTACCTTATCGGGATCAGTTGCCACTCCCTGAGCAGACACCACGTGTCCTAGGTACTTAACCTGTTTCTGAAAAAAATTACACTTGGACAACTTAATTTTCAACCCTTGTTGTTCAAGTCTGGAAAACACCTCTTCCAACCGTTTCAGATGCTGACTAATAGAAGAGGAAAACATAATCACGTCATCAAGCTGAAATGTGCCCGGCGCATTACAGAGGCCAAATGGCATACGATTAAATAGGCCGAAAGGTGTACAAAAGGCTGTTTTGAACTTATCTTTCTCTGCCACTGGTACCTGGTTATAGCCACTGGCCAAATCAAGATTGGAAAACCACTTTGCACCTGACAATGCATCCAGTGACTCCTCAATTCTAGGAAGTGGATAAGCATCCTTACGAGTTTTTGCATTTAGTTGCCTATAGTCAACACACAACCTGATAGTTCCATCTTTCTTAGTCACTACTACAATAGGGGAAGAGTAAGGACTACTACTTTCCCTAACAACTTGACTATCCAACAACTGTTTAATGTGTTTTTTAACTAAATCATACTGTGATGGAGGAAGGCGCCGATAGGGCTGGCGAAAAGGAATGTCATCCTGTAACGGAATCTCATGAACAATCAGCTCAGTACACCCTATATCTCCCTCATCTTTAGAAAACAAACGAGAGTACTTAAGAAGAAGAGACTTTGCTTGTGTGGCTTGTTCTTCAGTTAACCCTTCAAATGAAGGAAACTCCAAACTTTCTACAGTGTGGTCTATCGAAACCTGTTGAGTGGCTATAAAAGCCACACGCTCTGAGGTGGTCTGGCTAACTGAAAAGGCTAGAGGGGTGGGGGTCTCCACTTCCACCGATGCCACCTGCACAGTACCGACCACTCTCCGTGGAAAAAGCCAAACGTCCAAAGAACTAACATTCGTAATAGGAGCATATAATGTACCGTACTCTGCTTGTAGGAGGGCTGGGGAGACAAGTAACCCCTCAGGGAGTGTACCCTCTTCCGGGCCCAAAGGCTCTAACAAAAATTCTGCTAAAGGAAACTGGGGACATGTCACAGGTACCATAGACAGAGTTCCAGCAGCAATACAAACAGGCTGATCTCCTAACACCTTTACCTTAAATGCAGTTGTTGAATTAATAACGGCCTCAGTTTTCTCACACTGCCGAAGTGCACGCCGAAACCCCGGAGTGGCTGATTGTATTAGCGGGGTCTGGAATAACCTAGCCCCATATTGATCAAAAAGACTCTGATAACATTCCCTCAGAACATTCATCCCCAAGATACCTGGGGTGATGGTCTTACGAGTTTGTAATGCTGTATGTATAGGATCTTTTACAATCAAGATACCCCGCCTTGGAATGCACTGATTTAAAACATTCACATCTAATTCCACATAACCTATATAAGGGATATCAAGTCCATTAGCAGCTTTTAAACCAAGCCACTCACGATCCTGCTTTTTCACATGAGAAAAATATTTATTGAAGAAACTCTCGGTCACAGTCGTGACCATAGAACCTGTGTCCACTAAACATGGAACATTCACATTATCCATCTTAACACCTAAAGCAGGACATTATCCTACTAACCGATCATAGACTGAAGAATCTGCACAGGAGCCCTCTACCGTTCCTCCCAGCGTATGGCTCAATACGCTGGGGGTTACTAGATTTCCGACAGCCTAGAGGGTTCTCTAACTGATTCCCCCCCAAGTATCAAAAACCGTATCACAGTACCGAGCAATATGCCCAGGTCGGCTACACTTAATACAGATTGGTCTACCATCAGGTGCACGCTTAAATAGATTTTTCTGACCAGAAGGTTTACTAATAGTAGGAGCAAAGTGCTTTACCAACAATTCCAACTGTGCCTGTTGTTTCAGGACTATATTCTTAAGTTCTGTCAGCTCTGTAGAAGACTGAACACAAAGAGCCTCACAACTAGGTGTAACATGTGTCTCATAAGTATATGGGATAGAGCGTACCTGCTTGTCTCTGTTAGGTTGCCCTTCGTCAACCCACTGGATGGCCTCCCATCGTACTTCTAAGAGTGACATAGTCTCTCTACTTCATACCAACCTTTTCAGCTCCCTACGAAGCATATGGTCACGCACATTTTCACAAAACTGATCTCTAACAACAGTCTCAGTATTGGGTATAGCACCTGGCTTACACTGCTCTACCTGTTCCATTAGAGCCAACATTTGCTCGGCTTTCTGCCTAGAACCTGTGATGCAGAGCGGTGTGATTGCAATATGTGATTTCATTTGCAATGTGTGATTTCTATGGCAATAGAACCCAATGGCGTGTGTTTATTCATCTGTGTAAATAAATAATTGTGCTATAAATGGATGTGCCATTCACTTTAAACCTGATGCTAATCCCCCATTAATCCACATCAACTACACTGCTTTGTCTGTTTGATCAAATTGATTAGCATTTGATGCATATTAATCAAATTAAACAGAGATTATAGTCCCTATTGAACCTATACAATTGTAGAGTATGTGTTCAGGCAGCCTGAATAGATGATTGCGAACATTTATTGCCGATATGTACTTGAATGCAGTTGTTCCAAAATGAATTAAGTGGTCAAAATTAAGTGCAGAGCAACGGGCAATTGCTGTTGTAGGCTCCTGTCTACACAAGGAGATTTCTGTCATGTCCATTTTTACCGGAAAGTAAAAAGATCATGTTCCCTGAGTGTGTTGGAAAGAGGATCAGCTTGTCTCGCACCTCTGAGAGCTGAATTTCTTTGTGTGTGTCTGCGTGTATAACATGCTGCTGGAGAGTAAACTGTCTGTTGGTTGGGTGTAGAAGCCGCAGCAGTGTGTAACATCTGGTGGTTGGTTATTGTTCGTCTGCGGGGGTGCCTGGGTGGCGGTCTGAGTGGGCAGCCATCCAGGTCTGGGTCTACAAAAGATTTAAAACACTGAAGAGAAGATTGTGAATAAGTTTGTGTTTGTGATTTGCATGCTCTGTTTTTTGCCTCAGAACTAGCAATCTACTTCTTATCTCGTTTTCCCTCTTTTCTTTAAACCCTCATGCTCCTGCATCTTTTCTCTCAACTTTTCTAAATGCCTTTCACTAAAACTACCTTTTTCTGGAAATCCACAGTCCATTACCCACTTGCAATATAGTGATACAGAACAAGGCCCATAATTAGTTATCATAAATTGAATATTAGGATGTTTTACAGGCCAAAAAATTGTCATTTCTTTCTTTGCTTTCTCATGTCTGTAACCTCTTTTTTTTGTTTTTTTAACTCTCTCAACAGTCAATCATCAGACAAAAGCCTTTTTTATTCTCTCTCCTCTTTTTTCCAGTTTTCTTTTACCTGTGCAGGTTCCCTTCACTGTGCTCGTCAGCATGCAGCGGTAGCTTTCCTCAAAGATTGCTCAAAGTAGTTTAACGTGATTAAAGCATACGTGTTGCAGCACAGAGTAAGTTCCCAGAACTTTAATGTAACTTTAGCGGTTCCCGGAACCGTTGGCCAGAATACAAACTTAAATTCTGCCTACCCTTGTGGCAAATTGTCTGAAGTTAGGAAAATAGACTATATAAAAAATCGAAATCTTACCACCTGGCTCAGAATCCCGTCGCTGGGCCAGTCTCGTGATTGTCCAGATCACTCACCACTAGTAGTCAATTGTGTGGTTCGACGAAGTAACCACTTCGGGATGGTCCGGACCAGACCTGGAGGAATCAACCTCGAGACTGGCACACAGATGAGGGATATCTCGGTGGGACCTACAAAATTGTGGTGCCATTTTTGATCTACATTAAAAAAACACAGTCTGACTCAGAGTTGGTGGTAAAAGCAAAGGAGTAAAGATTTAATTATTTATAATTATATAATTATTATATAACAAAATAATTATTTTTTATTATTTATTTTACTGCAGCAAAAGGCGTCGTCCATACAGTGTAGAGTGCCAAGTCTACACAGTGAAGAAGCAAAGATCAGTGATTCATCTCTCCCTTTTATACCCTAGGTGTGTGCTTGTGTAGCCTGGTATATGTGTGTGCATTTGTGTTTATGTGACCTCTCATTCACCTCAATAAAGTCAGATCTTATCAAGCACATGCACCCACACTCCCCTAAAGTTCCCATCCCTTTAACACATGGAATGTTTATGGCAGGAACATTTATAACAGGAAAACTTATGGCAGGAGAATTTGTGGTAGGAATGTTTATGGCAGGGGCATTTCCTCCTGTTCTCTCTCTCCCTAGTCTGACACACAGACTTTACCATGAAAGCACATATAACACATGATATTTAAACTTTCCACTACAAACTCGGAACTGTTGCTAATATTAATTTATAAATTAGCATCAGGAGTATTATTCTTTAACACTATATCGTTGTTGATTTTACACTTATGTAGTAATAAATGTCCTTTAGTTAACTGTTTCAGAACAAAACGACCAGCTGTAAACCACTTCACAAAGACAAAAATGTCATATGGTCAGAGGTGGGTAGTAACGAGTTACATTTACTCCTTACATTTACTTGAGTAAGTTTTTGAAAAAATTATACTTCTAGGAGTAGTTTTAAATCACTATACTTTTTACTTTTACTTGAGTAGATTTGTGAAGAAGAAACTGTACTCTTACTCCGCTACATTAGGCTACAATGAGCTCGTTACTTTTCTTTTTACCTCTTTGGTATTCTACGCATCAATTTTAATGTTTTATTTTGACAGAGAGAGAAACTTCCGCTAAGGCTCTACCACGTGACTGTTTCACCAATCAAACGTAGTTGTGCAGTCTCGTCACGTTACCATACTCAATCTCAGCGGCGGGACGCGTTAGTTAGCAACACAGCAGTTTTGTCGAGTTCAGCTGTTTCGAGTTTTTTTATGTGCTCAACTTTACTCAGTGCCGCAAGAGCCGACAAACAGATGACATCAGACGTGTCGTTTCTTGCAGCGCCGAACACACATATTTAATTAAAGGGATAGTTCACTCAAAATGAAAATTCTGTCATCATTTACTCACTCTCATGTTGTTACAAACCTGTATAAATTTCTTTGTTCTGATGAACATGAAGGAAGATATTTTGAGAAACAAAAACAGCTTTGCAACCAGAAGCTTCAGCTTACCTGAAGCTAAGGAAAGTACTAGAGGCTTCCTGAAATTAATTAAAGGAGTAGAGATGTATTTCATTATGTTGGCTTTGTAGAAGCCAACATTCTGAAATCCGTTATAAGCTTATTATTATTATTATTATTATTATTATTATTATTATTATTATTATTATTATTATTATTATGTTGGCTTTGTAGAAGCCAACATTCTGATTTCCTTTATAAGCTTATTATTATTATTATTATTATTATTATTATTGTTGTTATTATTATTATTCTTCTTAGCCACAAATTTATCAAGAGTAACTCGTCCTAGGGCTTTCTAGCCACATGCACCAAATTCGGATATGTCGTAGACCCTGGTCTGAAGTTTGTTGCTACTACTTTTCTAAGCGATCGGAATTCCGGCATTCCCGGTACGGAAGCTCAAAGTGGCCTTTTTTCGTATCCACTTCCATTATAAATTTTGGAGGTTTATAACTCGGCAAGTTTTCGAGCGATTTACACCAAACTCGGACAGGTTCTTTAGGACGTTACTCCGGACAAAGTTCCGGACTCGGCGTTCCGACGGAACTTTCGGTTTTCCCGTAGTCGACGATGGAACGTCCCATAGACTTGAATGGGGAATTCCTAAAATTCCTCTAAGCTTTCACACACGCAGCGTGCGCAGAGCTCAGGCACGGCTTCTCTCCTGTGTTCTATGCAGTATAATAATAAGTAGAATCCCATAATGACTGCAGTATTGACATGAAATGTCCAAACCCTCAGTAGCCACTTTTTGCCAAAAGTATTGGCACCCCACCGGGTATACTGGTGACGTCACGTGTAGCCCCGCCCCCAGAATAAGCGAAATCAAAAATGAGCACAATATGGACATGTCATATATCAAAACACTCAGCCCAATGAGGGGAACTGCCCCACGTGTATTTTGGTCACGTCACGTGACGTCACGTGTAAAGCCCCGCCCCCAAAATAAGCGAAATCAAAAATTTGCACAACATGGACATGTGACATATCAAAACACTCAGCCCAATGAGGGGAAGTGCCTCACGTGTGTTATGGTCACGTCACGTCACGTGTCGTCACGTGTCATCACGTGAAAATAAAAAATCTGCACAACATGGACATGTGACATATCAAAACACTCAACACAATGAGGGGAACTGCCCCACGTGTATTTTGGTAACGTCACGTGACGTCACGTGTAGCCCCGCCCCCAAAATAAGCGAAATCAAAAATTTGCACAACATGGACATGTGACATATCAAAACACTCAGCACAATGAGGGGAACTGCCCCACGTGTATTTTGGTCACGTCACGTGACGTCACGTGTAGCCCCGCCCCCAAAATAAGCGAAATCAAAAATTAGCACAACATGGACATGTCATATATCAAAACACTCAGCCCAATGAAGGGAAGTGCCTCACGTGTGTTATGGTCACGTCACGTCACGTGTCGTCACGTGTCATCACGTGAAAATAAAAAATTTGCACAACACGGACATGTGACATATCAAAACACTCAGCCCAATGAGGGGAAGTGCCTCACGTGTGTTATGGTCACGTCACGTCACGTGTCGTCACGTGTCATCACGTGAAAATAAAAAATTTGCACAACATGGACATGTGACATATCAAAACACTCAGCACAATGAGGGGAACTGCCTCATGGGTATTCGGATCATGTCACATGCTCATGTCCGCTCGCCTCCAAAAGTATTGGCACCCTAGCGGTCCAGTAGCTTTCACAATCTTTCTGTCCACTTGCCTCCAAAAGTAACACTAACCCTTATGTCCACTCGCCTCCAAAAAGCACCGGCCTTTGCGAATACTTGCACCGTCAAAGCCAACATCAAAGTTTGTCTCGACGAACTTTACAAATCTAGTTATTATATTTTCTTCTTAGACAAAAATTTATCAAGAGTAACTCGTCCTAGGGCTTTCGAGCCACATGCACCAAATTCGGATATGTCGTAGACCCTGGTCTGAAGTTTGTTGCTATTACTTTTCTAAGCGATCGGAATTCCGGCATTCCCGGTACGGAAGCTCAAAGTGGCCTTTTTTCGTATCCACTTCCATTATAAACTTTGGAGGTTTATAACTCGGCAAGTTTTCGAGCGATTTACACCAAACTCGGACAGGTTCTTTAGGACGTTACTCCGGACAAAGTTCCGGACTCGGCGTTCCGACGGAACTTTCGGTTTTCCCGTAGTCGATGATGGAACGTCCCATAGACTTAAATGGAGAATTCCTAAAATTCCTCTAAGCTTTCACACACGCAGCGTGCGCACGTGACGTCACGTGTAGCCCCGCCCCCAGAATAAGCGAAATCAAAAATGAGCACAATATGGACATGTCATATATCAAAACACTCAGCCCAATGAGGGGAAATGCCTCACGTGTATTTTGGTCACGTCACGTGACGTCACGTGTATAGCCCCGCCCCCAAAATAAGCGAAATCAAAAATTTGCACAACATGGACATGTGACATATCAAAACACTCAGCCCAATGAGTGGAAGTGCCTCACGTGTATTTTGGTCACGTCACGTGTCGTCACGTGTATAGCCCCGCCCCCAAAATAACGAAATCAAAAATTTGCACAACATGGACATTTGACATATCAAAACACTCAGCACAATGAGGGGAACTGCCCCACGTGTATTTTGGTCACGTCACGTGACGTCACGTGTAGCCCCGCCCCCAAAATAAGCGAAATCAAAAATTAGCACAACATGGACATGTCATATATCAAAACACTCAGCCCAATGAGGGGAAGTGCCTCACGTGTGTTATGGTCACGTCACGTGTCGTCACGTGTCGTCACGTGAAAATAAAAAATTAGCACAACATGGACATGTGACATATCAAAACACTCGGCACAATGAGGGGAACTGCCTCACGTGTATTTTGGTCACGTCACGTGACGTCACGTGTAGCCCCGCCCCCAAAATAAGCGAAATAAAAAAAATTGCACAACATGGACATGTGACATATAAAAACACTCAGCACAATAAGGGGAACTGCCTCACGTGTATTCGGATCACGTCACATGCTCATGTCCGCTCCAAAAGTATTGGCACCCTAGCGGTCCAGTATCTTTCACAATCTTTCTGTCCACTTGCCTCCAAAAGTAACACTAACCCTTATGTCCACTCGTCCCCAAAAAGCACTGGCCTTTGCGAATACTTGCACCGTCAAAGCCAACATCAAAGTTTGTCTCAACGAACTTTACAAATCTAGTTATTATTGCCCTTTCATCAAGGCATCAAATGTGCAACAATCACAACACAAAAGAAATGAAGTGTGTGTGTGTTTCCTTCTGTTGTTCTGTCACTGGAGACACACACAGTTTATGAGAATTTATGGGCTGCCTCGTTCTAGTTCTGCCTGGTAAAAAAGTATAAAGGTTTGGAAATTTGTGTTACTTGTGCATATTTATTTTTTATTTATTTATTAAGTACTTGAATTTACCTGAATTATTTTAATTTAAGCTATTTTGTAATTTATTAATTTTAATTTATTTTATTGATTGTATGAGCCATAATTTGCCTAAAGATTATTTTGTATTTTTGTCTGTCTGATTGTTGTCGTGTTAAAAAATAAATCAGACGTTACTCAACAGTTACTCAGTACTTGAGTAGTTTTTTCACCAAGTACTTTTTTACTCTTATTCAAGTAATTATTTGGATGTCTACTTTTTACTTTTACTTGAGTCATATTATTCTGAAGTAACAGTACTTTTACTTGAGTACAATTTTTGGCTACTCTACCCACCTCTGCATATGGTGTCAACATAACACTATCAGAAATATGTATCCTAAGATGAATACTTGAAGACTATATAGCTTATGCGTTTGTTTATATTGGTTTACATTTCTGCATATATTCAAAGCATTTTACAATGCATTCCATAAAAATTAAACCATTTCATCTTTTTATTAAAACAGCATAACTCTAAGTTTTACAAAGTTCTTTAACCTGAAATGTTTTTCTGCTCAGGGGTAAATGGTGGCTGTAAATGCTGCACTGCTCAAGCTGATACGCACCTTGACCTGCCTTAGTCGATTTGGCGTCTTAACACGAATTAATACAGAAAACTTGGATTCACTTAGCAGTTTCTACCAAACTTTCAAATGGAGTAAAGTGAGGTATGGTGGTTAAATATACTAATTAATGTTATATAATTGTTGAGAATTCTTTGTAACAGGGTGGGAGGAGCTTTGTCTCCACAGCTGCGTTAAATTGTTAATTAGTGGCTCTTTGTTCAGTGTGGTATCTAACAGCTCATGGGGAGATTCAGAGTTGATGAGTGCTTGAATTTGTAAGTTTATATTATATTAATTTCTGTATTTCTTTAAATATATTTAAGTTATGTAATGCTTAGTATTATTGTGTGCTTCATATTTGTAATCTTTGTGATTGATCGATTTTGTTGTGTGTTTAAATTCTAAAATATTGTTTTCTTGATTTAGATACCATACAACTCTGGTCTCATGATTGCTTGAAATAAAATGTTAAGGAACTGGATTATTTGGAGCTTCTGTGTTTTAATGGGCACACCATCCTGGTAGCACTTTGCCTGAACTAGCCTCTATCCTTATCAGTACTTTTCATGGTCCTTCGAGCCGGATACGGTTGCTAGGATGGATAAAGTTGATGTAGTGAGACCTAAACGGACAGTCAGACCTCCTAAATGGCATCAAGATTATTTACTCACTCAGCCAACCTGTACACAAGGACAAATGTATTCCGATCATGTGTCTGTGGAGATGACAGAAGGAGCTTCCATATCTGATACTCGGGCTGAGATGAGAATTCTGTCTGAGGATGTCCAACAAATTAAGGGAATGTTATCAGAACTGGGACAGTCAATGAGAGCTATGCAGCTAAGAGGCCAAAGTTCTTCCTTTTCTATTAGTTCTGATTACAGTTCTACTAAAGCATCTCCTGTGATTAACCAGACTAAGGAGGATGATATTAATCAAGTTCCTCTTGTCCTTGAATTGGGTGAATGTCTAAGACAACAGGAGGCAAATAGAGATATTGATCCATCCACATTACCTCCTCAACTTAGTAGACAATGTACTCTCCCTCCTCCACCACGATCTATGTTGCCTACACCATTGCCACCAGATGGAAGAGCGACATTAGAGACTGGTTCCTCACAGTGTCTTAATTTACCTATGGTAAATGAGTCTGCTAATTCTGTTCACTTAAGGGCACAGCCTTCGGCGAATCCTGTTGTCATGAATACGAGTCGAGTTCAGTCTGGTAATGGTCTCCATTGGCCATCTTTACATCAACAGCCATTAAATCCAGTTCATCTGTGTAATGATCAAGCAATACAGAGCTATGGGCCTATTTCTAGTCAGATGCAGAGTAATGCATGTTTTTCATGGATGCTCCCAAATCATCCGGCCCCCTTCCCTTCTTTTGTGTCGTATCCACCTTATGGTTCATTTGTCTATCCAAGTCATGCTTTTCCAATGTCAGTACCCTCATATAGTCAAGCTCCTTCTATGCCACCAGCTCAGATTACAGCAGGTGCTCCTTTTCAGGGGCTTCCACAGACGGCTACTAGCAGTAATAATCCCCTATTTCAGATGTTGTCAGGTCCTCCACCAATAGTCCAGATTGGACATTCAAATGCAAGTCAACCTATATCAGCATGTGTTCAGACATCTTCAGCAGTGGGCCCTCCAAGAGTCTCTGCAGTGGAAAGACCATCATTTCCGTATTTCAAAACGGATGATCCTCAAGAATTTGTAATGCTAAATATGGCATTGAAAAATTTGCTGCCTGTTGAGGAAACTGAACAATATAAATATCATATTCTTTTGGATCACTTAAAGTTGGATTCTGCTCGTCATTTAGCTCTTGCATATGCTCATGATCCTCAGCCTTACACCACCGCCCTAAAAGCCCTTCGAAGAAAATATGGTCAGCCTCAACACTTGGTGTTACGGGAGATAGCTTCTATTCAGAGCTTACCAGCCATTCGTTCTGGAGATTCTACTGGATTCAGTCAGTTTGCACTACGAGTCCAGGCCTTAGTAGGCATGCTTCAGTCATGGGGGCAGAATGAAGGAGCTAATGAATTTGCATGTGCTTCTCATGTTCACCAACTTTTAAGTAAACTTCCAGCAAATCATGTGTCCAACTTTGCTAGACATGCTCGAGCTGTTTGGCCAGATGTCCCTTATAATTTGGTGGATTTTGCAAAATGGCTAGAGGAAGAAGCAGAATGCCAAAGCTTGGTGGTGCAAGTATCTGACCAGTCTAAAGGAGTGACAAAGTTTCAAAGTAGAGATGGGAGACCATTGAAATCTTTATCTTCTACAGCTACCTTCTTGCAGGGTATTAATCAGGAGGGAAATGGGAAGCCGTACGGAATAGTTCATCAACTTGACAATTCAGATAGCAAGCAACCAGTAGAACCCAAACCCTTTTGTGTCTTTTGTGGAAGAACCCATCATTTGAATCAGTGTCCTGAGTTCTTACAGTTTGATATAAATGCAAAGAGAAACTGGATCATGGATAATAATCGTTGTTGGAGATGTGGACGGACACATCATTCCTCTAACTGTAATTTGAAGAGATATTGTCAATCCTGTAAAGAACGTCAATTAGGAGTCCTTCATGAAGTTAATGCTGGCAAATCTGACTCTGGCATATTCTACTTAAGTAAACCGAGTGGCTTAAGTTCTGTGCTTTTGAAGGTGGTGAAAGTCATTCTGAGTGCTCAAGGAAAGACTTTAGAAACGTATGCCATTCTTGATGATGGTTCAGAAAAGACCATGCTTTTGTCTCCTGCTGCGTTTGAAGCTGCGAACAATTCGACAAGGTATTGAAGAGATTGATGGAGCTAATGTTAGCTTTTCTATCTCTCCAGCAACTTTGAAGCACAGGAAATATCAGATTAAGGCAGCATTCACAGCTAAGATGTTGGACTTACCTGAACAGACTTATCCTATCCATACTCTTCAACGATGTTATCAACATCTTAAAGACATCCCTCTGGAAGAATTCCATCAAGTTAAGCCTCTGTTACTTATAGGTGCAGATCATCCGCATTTGTTATGCTCTACAGAAAGAGTGGTGCTAGGCCCTCCCGGAAGCCCAGCTGCATTGCATACTCGTCTAGGATGGGTATTATAAGGACCCATGTGAAGGCACTCTTGGTATGAACTGGCATTGTATGCAGGATACTCTAGCATCGCCCTGTGAAATATAAGAGCTTGACGCTATGAATCCTGTATTGTATTCTTGCCCGGCAGTATGATCCTTTAGGCTTCATAATTCCCTTAACTACAGGTGCTAAGATTCTGCTACAGCAATTGTGGACTAAACCTGCACGAGGATGGGATGATCCGGATATTCCTGAAAGTATTAAAGCAAAATGGACAGCCTGGGAAAAGGAACTCCCAAATTTGGCCAAACTCCAAATTCCTCGATGGTATGGGTCAGTTGGAGTAAGTGCAGAGACAGCTGTGAGGGAATTAGACATATTCTGTGACGCCTCAGAGCAGGCTTATGGAGCTGTTGCTTATCTTCGTCTGTCCGATGGTGATAGAGTTCATGCCTCATTTGTTATGGCCCGATCCAGAGTAGCTCCAAAAAAGACAATTTCTGTTCCACGCTTGGAATTATGTGCTGCTCTGTCTGGATCTCAGTTGGCAAATCTCCTAATAAAGGAGCTTTCTGTGCCCATTCATCAAGTCACCCTCTGGTCTGATTCAACTACAGTTTTAACCTGGATCTGCTCTGAGTCTTGTCGTTATAAGGTGTTCGTGGCTAACCGTATAACAGAGATTTTGGAGCATACTACACCTGAGCAGTGGCGATATGTGGATACTGGAAATAATCCAGCTGATGACATTACTCGAGGGAAAAAACTTGTAGAGCTAACTCCGACTAGTTGTTGGTTCCAAGGTCCCCCTTTCCTTACCTTATCTCCTCATCAGTGGCCAAAGTCCTTAAGTCTATCTTCCAATGATGTGTCAATTGAATTGAGAAAATCTGTGTTTTGTGGCCAAACCCAAGTTGACTTGACTCTTTCTAAGTTGGATCCCTCAAGGTTTAATACTTGGGCAGAGCTGATCACACATATAATCAAGGACTTCTCACCTGGCTCATCGTCAGAAAACAGCCTGAGTCAGACTCAGGCAGAGTTATTACGCCTTCGTTTTGCACAAGAAGAGGATTTTTCTGAGGAGTACAAGTTACTCAAATCAGGTCAGGATGTTCCTAAACAGAGTCAACTTGCTGAATTAGCCCCTGAATATGACCCTGTTGTATGCCTTATAAGAGTGGGAGGTCATCTTCGTCAAAGTAAGGAGTTGGAGTCAGATGTGATCCATCCCATCATTTTAGATCCAAAGAATCCAATTACTAAACTTTTAATTGCAGATTTAGATTCAATTCTGTGCCATCCAGGACCACAAAGAGTCTTTGCCCAACTTCGAAGGAAATATTGGATTCTACGTGGACGGCAGGCAGTAAAATCAGTCCAACGGTCATGTCAAGAATGTAGGAAGTTGAAAGGTTCTCCTTCAATCCCTAGAATGGCTGATCTTCCTCCCTCTAGACTTCGTCTCTTTAAGCCTCCATTTAGGTCAACAGGAATGGACTGCTTTGGCCCCTTTAGTGTTAAAGTGGGCCGTAGACATGAGAAACGTTGGGGTCTTCTATTCAAATGCCAAACAACACGATGTATCCATCTTGAGTTGCTGTCTGGTTTGGATACAGATAGTTTCTTATTAGCCCTCCGGCGTTTTATAGCTCGCAGAGGTAGGCCCTACGAACTCATATCAGACCAAGGAACTAATTTTCGAGGAGGGGAGAGAGAACTTAGAGAGGAGTTTAATCGTCTCTGCCCGGCCCTTCAGGATTTACTTTCAAAGCAGCAGATTCTGTTTCGTTTTAATCCTCCATATTCTCCACATTTTGGAGGTTGTTGGGAAAGAGAGGTCAGATCTATTAAAGCAGCTCTACGAGTAACACTGGGTACACAAGTGTTTCCAGAAGAGGTTCTACATACTGTCCTGATTGAAGTGGAAGAGATATTAAACTCTAAACCTCTTGGATATGTCTCTTCTCATATTTCCGATCCTGATCCAATAACTCTAAATATACTCTTGATGGGGCGGCGAGATGCTTCCCTTCCTCAGGTGATTTATGCAGATTCTGAGCTTCTCACACGTAGGAAATGGAGGCATAGCCAAGTTCTTGCTGACAGATTTTGGGCAAGTTTTATTAGAGACTACCTACCTGGTTTACAGACTCGCCAGAAGTGGAAGGAGGATGGAAAGTCTATTCTGTGTGATACTGTAGTGATGGTAGTTGATCCTCAACTCCCACGAGGACTTTGGCCTATAGGAACTGTCACAAAGGTCCTACCAAGTTCTGATGGTAGAGTAAGAGTTGTGAATGTGCTTATTGATGGTAAACACTATGTACGTCCAGTCAGCCGTTTGGTAGTTTTAAAGCAGTATTCACATGATTTGTGATTGTAAAGAATTCTCTATGGGCAAATATGTTTACATATTTGGGGGCGGCTGTTGAGAATTCTTTGTAGCAGGGTGGGAGGAGCTTTGTCTCCACAGCTGCGTTAAATTGTTAATTAGTGGCTCTTTGTTCAGTGTGGTATCTAACAGCTCATGGGGAGATTCAGAGTTGATGAGTGCTTGAATTTGTAAGTTTATATTATATTAATTTCTGTATTTCTTTAAATATCTTTACGTTATGTAATGCTTAGTATTATTGTGTGCTTCATATTTGTAATCTTTGTGATTGATCGATTTGTTGTGTGTTTAAATTCTAAAATATTGTTTTCTTGATTTAGATACCATACAACTCTGGTCTCATGATTGCTTGAAATAAAATGTTAAGGAACTGGATTATTTGGAGCTTCTGTGTTTTAATGGGCACACCATCCTGGTAGCACTTTGCCTGAACTAGCCTCTATACTTATCAGTACTCTACAATAATATATAATGTTTTACTGACTCCTATATAGCAATGACACAAACGATAACAAGTAATTCGTTATTATAAAGTGCATACATAGTTATATTTCCCCACAGAAAGTCTATAAAATGCATAACGTTGCTTGTTAGCGTTGCAGCCTGTAAATGCTTCCCTGCGCTGTTGTGCGTGCGTGACGATGCTTCCCTTTGCTCCTTTTGGCGCTATATTTCCATACCGAAAGTATATAAAATTCTAACTTTTTAGCGTTTTGACCACATGTTGTTTTTCTGAGGGTAATGACACACTCGTGCCTGACGACGCTGTTTGCCGTTTTGGCGTTTTAGTATATGGTATGGTATATAGTAAATTCTAAATTAGATCGCTGCATAAATACCTGGATGTTGGAAATAACACTGACAGGTGTTGGTTACCTGTAACTCTGTACTTTTACACAGTCACAATCTAGCTTCTAACACTTATAGTGTTAATTTCTCAAGATTTATCAGTACAGTTTCAAAACTACTCTGACAATTTAACACTCATGAATTTGCTGTACATAATATAAAATATTATAGTTCATATTAAAAAGGAATATGTTTAAAGCTCGAAGCTCGAACATCAAATTTGATGATTTGTGTGTTGTATGATCATTTTCATGCAATCTTAGGTATCAGCATGTGTTTTGAATGAATCCCTGCATGCATGTACAAAAGTGCTTCTCAGGAGCTGAAAACGCGTTTCCAGCAGTCTCAGCGCTCTAGCGCCTTCCTTTCATGGTTTTTCGTGCAACCTTATATAAGCACACATCTGACAAGCTTGAAAAGGGCTGTTTCACCTTGTTTCGATTGAACATGATAGGACAGAGTGTGTTTATGTAAGAAATCTCGGAAAAAAGCTTTTTTACATTATTTTATGCTAAATAATATAAAATATAATAGTTCATATTAAAGGCCAATATGTTGATAAAAATATGATTTAAACTCGAAAATCTGATGATTTGTGTGTGGTATGATCATTTTCATGCAATCTTAGGTATCAGCATGTGTTTTGAGTGAATCCCTGCGTGGAAGTACAAAAGTGCTTCTCAGGAGCTGAAAACGCGTTTCCCGCAGTCTCAGCGCTCTAGCGCCTTTCTTTAGTGGTTTTTCGTGCAACCTTATATAAGCACACATCTGACAAGCTTGAAAAGGGCTGTTTCACCTTGTTTCGATGAAACATGATAGGACACAGTGTGTTTATGTCAGAAATCTCGGAAAAAAGCTTTTTTACATTATTTTATGCTAAATACACAGTAAAAAATGGGGTGTTAATATTTCAGAGTAGTTATTTTAACCCAGATAGAGTATTTTCAACATTTTGGGGAGTAACGTTGCTCTATCAGTGGAGTTAAAAGTGAGTGTAAAAATCTGCAGAAACGCAGTGTCAATTTTAACTTTACAGCAGTGATGAATACCTGCCACTCTGCTGTGCTGTGAAACGTGCACGCATTTCGGTGGAGGAAGATTCAGAAGGAGCAACACAAGACCACTGATATTACTGGGTAAGTAACATCCTGTGTTGTCCACACCACAACGGTATTTTTTAACTTTACATCATTTTTAAAAGTGTGCTGATATTAGTTGAGGTCATATTACAAGTCATAGTAATCTGTATCGGTAACTGTGTTTCTTTATGTGTTGCAATGCTTTCACGAATGAAGTTGGTCAGAATGATTTATGCGTAAAATAACGTTAACTCGGTCACTATAACAAAAGATTTAATACAGTTAATAGATATTCTTAGCTAACGTATATTTGAGCTTCCCAGGCAATGTTAAGATAAGTTTTTTATATATACTGGTAATGTTAGCATGCTTTTGATAGTTAATGTTGGTCTTATAAAACGATAACTTAGATCACTGATTGCATGACGTGTTTGTTTAACATGGCTTAACAATTTTAACGGGTCATTGTTCGAACTAAATTAGCTAATGAGCTAGCTAACTTTGGCACAGGAAATCGGTAGCTAATGGGACACCGTGCCTCTTAACTTTAACTAGCCTAATTTGCTGCAGAAAATAGCCTAACCTTATATTCAACCAGCACAACTTTGTCTTCTTCAGCCGCCCTTTGTAAATGCAGTGTAACATCTAAGTAATGCATTGTGCATGAGACAAATTGAACCAGCCCTAAATTATGATTTTAAATATATATTTTCTTTGTTAACAGGCAAAATGCTGTTGCGTGTTCAATTCGGGGAAGAGCTGAAATACATCAAGCTGTCTGAGCTGACATTCAGTGCTTTCTTGAAAGAAGGTGGGTACATTAGGTTAAAGCTATAGCCTATACATCATACAATGACATAGTAATACAGCTTTTACCTATTATGTTATCATATCTAGTTAGGGCAATAATAATAATTTCTGTTGTGCTTTATATTTTTAGTTACATAAAATCGGCTGCAGATACTTGTCTTTCATGATTTAGTGAATACATGAGGCAAACTTAAATATGAACTTTGATTCTTGTGAGAAGGGAATGCATGTTTTTTATTATATTTTTTTTTAAAAACAGTGTGTCTAAAATTCAACATAGCAGAAAGCAGGCAGCCAGACATTAAGGTGTATGACCAGTCAGACACAGAAGTTGACACAGAGGTTTTGGAAGAAATAGTGAAGGATTCACCTGGAACTCTGAGAATCAAGCTGGGCAGTGGAGGACTTGGTATTCGTTTAGACAATTCACAAATTAGTTTGTTTAGTTTAAAGGCCGGAATGAGAACATTTATCGTCTTAAAATACCGGTAATTTATTTTTGTAATATGTTTTTTGTACCAATTTCATAATGAACAGGTGCCTCACAATCAGCATCATGCTCGGGTTCATCTGATGACACCGTCATCCTGAATTTCACGATGCGTGACCCTGTTGAAGAGGAAGCCGCTGCCGAAAGAAGCCAGCCTAAAAGGCCATGCCACATAAACTATGAGGCAAAAGCGGTAAGTGGTGTAAATTGCTAAGTCTAAGTTGCTCAAATTGTTAAGTCCAATCTGAATGTTGTTTCACCATGGGAAGTGTTCTTTAGATAACAATTTTTTCCATCATTATTACATATGGTTTTACAATAACGGAAAGCACATTTTATTCCTCCTATAGTTGATTGAAAAAATCTTAACATCAAAGCCTGGTGGTGAACGCATTATGCAAGTGTATGGAAAAACCAAATCCCTGACAGATGCAACCAGAAGACAGATGATTAACATAATTGCTGCTGAGATGACAGAAACACATGGGTAAGCATTAAGCATATAGCTGGGCTGTAAATATTATTATTTTACAAATATTAATTATGTAAATTGTGTTGTGCAATGTCATTTGAGTGTGATGTTAACTTTGAATTCATATGCTAGGACATCCCCCCCCAAAAGTGTCAGAGTGATGTACTGTATGCACAGGGGATAGTAGCTTTGTTTCCCTATCTATAAGACCCATACTCACAACATGGATATGTAAGTAAAAGGGTTATTGCAACATTATGCACATATTCACTCTTTGAAATGTTAATAGTACTCTTTTATAATTTATTTATAATCACTTAGGAACATTACTACGATCCAGAGAGTGGTTCAGGATACCTTGCATGGCGATTGAAGACCATACAAAGAAAAACAGCAGAGGAAAGAGGTGCCTCAGTCAGCAAATCTCCTAAAGGTACTGATCAGTAACATGTGATTATATTGGTGACCTGTGAATTGTATACAGAAATGAGTTTTTATTTTGTCTTAGGTTGGTGGGCCAGGCCGTGTTCGTCAGACCTTCACCTTTGACAGAGAGCCATCTGATGAGGAAGCAGCTATTGCTGTTTTGAGACACACTGCTGATGAAAAGACTGTCTGTGAGAAGATGAAAATGACCTTCATGTATCGGCAAGCAATGGTCAACAATGAAGCCAAAACATCAGATGTCTTCTTGGTCTTCCCAAGATTTCTGGACACACCAGGCCTGGTATGACATCTTAATTCACTGCATCACCAGAATATCCAATGTAGCATTAGGTATCACTCATCACTTCTGTGCGCTACATTGCAGATAGAACAAGATTTCAGATTTCTGTTTGGTGAGGCCACGGCCAACAAATTCTTGGAGATTGGTTATAAAGGAAAGCCATGAACTTGTACCCACCACAGAACTCTTGGATTTGATGCGCAATGCAGAGTCAGCTGCTGAAGTTGAGAATGGTATGAATGGAACTGTTTTACTTGCTATTGTGGGTTATGTAGATGTGTAGTGTACATTTTCATAATGGTGCAAGTTGTCGTTTTGAATGCTATGCTATGGCATAATGTAAACCAGGTTTTTATTTACTTATTTGTAGGCTGGGACAGTGACATGTCTGCCATCTTGCTGCTGCTTCATCTGCTACCACCATCTGCCCAAGGTAGAAAGAGGCCGGCCGGGAAAGCTTTCTGTGTATCAAGCTGTAGATCAGCTCATCAGATTTCAAAAGGTATGCTTAAAGGGTTAGTTAACTTATATTTTATTATTTTTTTTTTTGCTGATTATTTACTAACCCCCATGTTATCCAAGATTCATGTCGTTCTTTCTTCAGTCGAAAATAAATTAAGGTTTTTGAGGAAAACATTCCAGGATTTTTCTCCATATAATGGACTTCAACGGTGACCAACAGTTTGAGGGTTTAAATGAGGGTTCAAAGTCTGTCTCAAAGTAGCTTCAAAGTCTCTATATGATCCCAACAGAGAAATGAGGTTCTTATCTAGCAAAACGATAGGTCGTTTTCAAAATAAAAATACCACAATTGCACGTGTTGTAGAATCTCAAGGTGTGCCACGGCATTACGGCATCATGACGTCAGAAAAGTCCAATTGTGGTTAAAAAATATATTATTTTTATTTTTATTTTTAAAACAGCCGATCATTTCTCTATATAAGACCCTTATTTCTCTGCGGGGACTCTCTGAGTCTTTGAAGCTACATTGAGACCGACATTTCATTTGAACCCTCAAACCGTTGGTCACCATGGAAGTCCATTATATGGAGAAAAATCCTGGAATGTTTTCCTCAAAAACCTTTATTTATTTTCGACTGGAGAAAGAAAGACATGAATCTTGGATGACACGGGGGTGAGTTAGTTATCAGCAAAAACATTTTTCAAAGTGAACTAATTCTTTAACAGTTGTTTAAAATATATCTTCCATCACCTCAATCTTGTGCACAGTTGGAGGTGATCTGATCTATTGTCAGAAGTTAGACACAAAAACCATTCTGTTGAATGTGTTTTGTTGTAGGTTGGAACCATTGTGCAGCAGCATCTAGACAACATTATCCAAAGCAGTCAGCCCTACCTTCTCGCCCAGGGATCCACACAGAGCACCATTCACTCCTACTGCATTGTGGTTGACAAGCATGCACTTCCATGCAAGGCAACAGGTTCAGTTGGAGCTTTTTACGAACGCTTTAAAGCCCATTATGTCTTTGGTACGTCATACAGTTCTTCCCTGAGCAGCTTTTTCACTTTTGTGCAAACAACCATCTATAACACATCGACATGGGGGAAAACAAAGGAGACTCCTAGAGTTGCAGAGTTGCGGGCGAGAATGGTGCATTAGTTGAGAGAAAACTATGAAGTGTTTTCTTTGCAAAAGTGACCATGGAAGTCCAAACAACCTTGTTTAAGCACTTTAAGGTAATTCATGGGCTATGTACAGGCAGGACCCTTTTTCTGAAGCGTGCCATATTGCTTTCTCTGGTAAACATTTTTATGTTGTTATACATGTTTCTGTTTTCTGACAAGGCAATGGGTTTGCAATGATGTTGTAATTCTTTAAATTCAATGACATTGAAATGCTTTTTTTTTTTTTGCAATAAATTGAGTTCTGTGATCTATTGTTATTGTGCTTGTTTTAACTTATTTCTTATACTTTATATATTTTTAAAACACTGTAGAGAAATGAAAAGTAAATATTACACTTAAAGTGTCATTTTTTTTAAAGTAAAATTGTAGATAAATTAACTCTATACTGTGTAATTATATTACTCTTAACAGTGTGACTAAAGTGTTAAATACTTTTACACATTTCATTGTGATTTTTTACACAATATTGAGTGGAATTAACTCTAAAAACTTGACACTGACCAAAGAGTAAATTTTGGTACTCTTTAGGACTGTGTTTTGAGTGAATCCCTGCATGCATGTACAAAAGTGCTTCTCAGGAGCTGAAAACGCGTTTCCCGCAGTTTCAGTGCTCTAGCGCCTTCCTTTTGTACTCCCTTGAAGAAATAAAATTCTCGATTAAAGCGATGCAGTCCAATAAAGCCCCGGGACCTGATGGGTATCCTATTGAGTTCTTCAAAAAATTTGTTAATAAATTAGCACCTCTATTTCTGCCAGTGTTTAACGAATTGTTGGAAAATGGTTTGCTCCCAACTACTATGACCCAAGCTTCGATAGCTCTTCTTTTGAAGAGTGATAAAGATCCAACTTTATGTGGTTCCTGTAGGCCTCTATCTATGTTAAATGCTGATGTTAAAGTTCTGGCAAAAACGATAGCTCTGCGTCTAGAGAGAGTGTTGCTGTAATGAGTCTGTCTGTGTTTCTGTCTTGTTTCTGTCTGCTGTCTTTCCCGGTTGTTAATTGTTTGCTCCGCCCACTCTTTGGTTTCCATTAATTGAACTCATTCATTCCCTCAGGTGTGTTGTCTTTGTCTCTGATTGTCTCCGCTTTGTCATTGGTTCCTGTCAGCTATATATACTCTGTTTGTTCACTTCCCTGGTGTTGGTCGTTATTGTATGTTGGTGTTAATGTTCCCGTCTCCTGTGTGCTCTGTATTCTGCTCTGTTTTGCCTGCCTGTTTGTTTGTCTTGGTTTAGTAAAAGCCTAAAACTGCACTTGGATCCTCATTCGCCTTTGTCCAACATCGTGACAGAACGACCAACCACATGGATCCAGCAGAGATTTTGTTCTGTTTATGTTAGGGGGATTCCCCACTGGAGGAATATGTAGAGGTGTTCCTGGACTTGTCCAATCAGGTGGTTTTGGGGAGAGGGCCCTCAAGGACCTGTTCCGGCATAGTTTGGAGGACGGGCTGCGCTACCTAGTGCCATTGGCCCGAGAGGTGGGGCCTTTCACGGACCTAGCCAACGTAGCGTTGCTCCTGGGCGGGTCCTCCCTAACCGTGCACAGGACAGAGTCGGACACCGGCCCTAAATATTTTTTGGGGGGGGGGGCAGTAGGCATCGGGGTCCGTGGGCTGCAGAGCCAGGCCAGCCACGGACGCGCGAGGCCCCTACGGCACCTCGGCCCGACCCAGGCCTGTGTACGCCGGTGACCGAACCCGTCCACATGGGTGCCAGACCGGAAAGCTCGGGCGAGGCCCGGGGGAACTGGCTGATCGCCAAGCTGGCGGACACCCCGATGGTGCCGGTTCGGGCGGCCGGCATCCCTACGGCCCGGCTGGAGCACCTAAGGCACCTGAAGCACCTGAACCTGCCGAAGCACCTGAACCTGCCGAAGCGCCCAAACCTGCTGAAGCGCCCGAACCTGCTGAAGCGCCCGAACCCGCCGAACCCGCTGAGACACCGGATCCGACCGGGCCGACGGAACCGACCGGGTCGACAGAACCAGCCGGACCGGTCGGGTCGACGGAACCGACCAGGTCAACTGAACCAGCCGGGCCAACCAGGTTGACAGAACCAGCCGAACCGACCGGGTCGATGGGTCCGACCGGGTCAACCGAGCCAGCCGGACTGACCGGGTCAACGGAACTGACCGGGTCAAGAGAACCAGCCGGGCCTACCAGGTCGACAGAACCAGCCGAACCGACCGGGTCGACGGAACCAGCGAGTATGGTTGCGCCCAAGCCCCGTAGACTCTCTGTCCTGCCTGAAGGGCTTGATAACGAATGGCTCTGCCTATCTGCTCTATCAGCCCCCAGTTTTGTCTCCCTGTCTCTGTCAGTCTCTCCCTCTCCTGTCCATCCTTATAGGTTCAAAGCGCCTCCAGCACCACCCTGGCCGCCAACTCTGCTCTGGTCGCTGGCTCTGCCTGCGGTGCCACCCTGGTCTCCAGTCCTGCTCTGGTCGCTGGCTCTGCCTGCAGCACCACCCTGGTCTCCAGTCCTGCAATGGTCGCTGGCTCTGCCTGCGGCGCCACCCTGGTCTCCAGTCCCGCCCTGGCCTCCTGCTCTGCCGGCTCCGCCCTAGCCTCCTGCTCTGCCGGCTCCACCCTGGCCTCCTGCTCTGCCGGCTCCGCCCTGGCCTCCTGCTCTGCCGGCTCCGCCCTGGCCTCCTGCTCTGCCGGCTCCGCCCTGGCCTCCAGCTTCGCCAGCTCTGCCCCGCCCTCTGCCGCCACATGGACCTGGCCCACCTTCCCGCCCCCTGTTCCGCCTCTGCTCCACCACCCTCCGGTTCTGCGTTGGAGTGTCTGGAATCCACTCCTGGGGGGGGCTCTGTAATGAGTCTGTTTGTGTTTCTGTCTTGTTTCTGTCTGCTGTCTTTTTCCGGTTGTTAATTGTTTGCTCCGCCCACTCTTTGGTTTCCATGGACATTAATTGAACTCATTCATTCCCTCAGGTGTGTTGTCTTTGTCTCTGATTGTCTCCGCTTTGTCATTGGTTCCTGTCAGCTATATATACTCTGTTTGTTCACTTCCCTGGTGTTGGTCGTTATTGTATGTTGGTGTTAATGTTCCCGTCTCCTGTGTGTTCTGTATTCTGCTCTGTTTTGCCTACCTGTTTGTTTGTCTTGGTTTAGTAAAAGCCTAAAACTGCACTTGGATCCTCATTCGCCTTTGTCCAACATCGTGACAGTTGCCCAGCATTATTTCTGAGGAGCAAAACGGTTTTATTAAGGGACGTCATTTATTTTTTAATACTCGCACTCTTTTAAATATTATTCATACGGTACATTCCAAAACGGTACCTGAGATTGTGATTTCAATGGATGCCGAAAAAAGCATTTGATAGGGTAGAGTGGGAGTATTTATTTGCTGTATTAAAAAAATGTGGTTTTGGTAATAAATTTATTAGTTGGGTGAAATTACTTTATACATCACCTCAAGCCAGTATTCAAACAAACAATCTGCGCTCAGAGTATTTCCCATTAAAACGTGGGACACGTCAGGGCTGAATTCTCTCTCCATCTTTATTTGCCTTGGCCATTGAGCCATTGGCCATTTCATTACGATCCTCTACTTCATTTAAAGGCGTCACTAGGAATTGAACACAGACTATCGTTGTATGCAGATGATTTGTTGCTCTATGTATCTGACCCTGTATCTGGTCTACCTGGTATCTTGTCCATTCTTGACACATTCAGCTCCTTTTCTGGATATAAAATGCATTTTCAGAAGAGTGAATGTTATCCAATTAACACAACTGCTTTGCAACTTAAGCATCTGGACATGCCCTTCAAAATCAGTCCCATTGGATTTAGTTACCTTGGTATTAATGTGACATTTTCAGGTCTTTTTTCAGCGAATTTTACTCCACTGGTAATTAAAATGAAGACTGACCTTCATAGAGGGAATAGTCTGCCTTTGTCTCTGATCGGGAAGATTAATGCTATCAAAATGAATGTTCTGCCTAAATTTCTTTTTTTATTTCTAACAATTCCGTTGTTCTTACCTAAACATTAGCGTAAGTCATTACTCCAGAGATGTAAGTCTAGGTCTGGCACTACCAAATTTTCAGTTTTATTACTGGGCAGCACACATTCATAAGATACGGTGCTGGGTGGAGTCACCTCATTTAGCACGGTGTAAGTTAGAAGCCCAGTCATGTTTTTCCTCATCCTCTATACCTGCTCTTATATACTCTTCTCTTCCAATTAAAACTTCTTTATATGTTAAAAATTCTGTTGTGTTTAATACTCTAAATATCTGGTATCAATTTAGGAAACGTTTTAAGTTTGTAACTGCTTCTCCTTTAGGTCCGTTATGTAGCAATCATCTTTTTCCCCTCTTCATGTCTGGATTCTTTTTTCTCAGTGTGGTATAGCAAAGGTATACACTGTTGTCTTGACTTTTACACAGAGGGATTTTTTAACAGTTTTGCTAATTTGTCATCATTGTATGGGCTACCTGCCAGCCACCTCTTTAGACATTTTCAAGTTAGGCATTTTGTTAAAAAAAGTTTTCTTGGCTTTCCCTCAGCGCCACCTCTCCAACAATGGGAAGGGTTGCTTACGTATAAATCCCAAGGAAAAGGTGCTGTCTTTGAGATCTATAAACATGTTCTGGATTTCTGTGACCTATCTACCTCCAAAACAAAGGCTGCTTGGGAGGGCAAACTGGGACTTCAGGTGGTGGGATAGTGTTGTAAATGGCTTTGGTAATGTCTCATGTGATCGTCTCGCACTCATCCAGTTTAAGGTCATTTATAGGGTGCATTTTTCTAAATATAGATTGTCTCAAATTTACCCAGATGTCGAGGACAAATGTGACAGATGCTCTAGCGCACAATGCCACCTGAGTCACATGTTTTTTTTTCTGTCCACGACTATATAATTATTGGTCGGATTATTTCAGTACAATGTCTACTATTCTGGGAGTACATTTGCAACCCTGCCCCTTGATTGCTATATTTGGACTTCCAGATGAAGCATCTCTATGCAAAAAGAAGTTATTAGCTTTACATCATTGTTGGCCAGACGTCGCCTTCTTCTTCAGTGCTACAGTCCCAGCATCTCACTCACAATGGCTAAAGGATACAGCGTTTTTTATTAGGCTTGAGAAAATGAAATATATACGATAAGAGGTAATACCTCCCGATTTTTTCATGAATGGCAACCGTTTATCTCATAGGCCCATAGGTTCATAGGCCTTCAGGTTTTGCCGGATTAGGTTTTCTTTTCTTTTGTAAAATTAAAATTATTGGTACTCAATAATTAAAAAGGGCCAGGACCTGTGGTGGGCGGGTGGTGGTTGGTTTGATTTTCCTTTTTTACATTGTTATTCTTGTAATTATTTTACTTTACTCCTTTTTCATGCAAAACCAAACTGGGTTTCTGTATTGTTATTTGATTTTGTTTGCAATAAAAAGATTTTGCAACAACAAAAAAACGGCCAATATGTTGATAAAAATATGATTGAAACTCGAAAAACTGATGATTTGTGGGTGGTATAATCATTTCCCGCAGTCTCAGCGCTCAAGTCTTCCTTTCATGGTTTTTCGTGCAACCTTATATAAGCACACATCTGACAAGCTTGAAAAGGGCTGTTTCACCTTGTTTCGATGAAACATGATAGGACACAGTGTGTTTATCTCGGAAAAAAGCTTTTTTGTATTATTTTAGGGTAAATAATATAAAATATAATAGTTCATATTAAAGGCCAATATGTTGGTAAAAATATGATTTAAACTCGAAAATATGATGATTTGTGTGTGGTATGATCACTTTCATGCAATCTTCGGTATCAGCATGTGTTTTGAGTGAATCCCTGCATGCATGCACTTCTCAGGAGCTGAAAACGCGTTTCCCGCAGTCTCAGCGCTCTAGCGCCTTCCTTTCATGGTTTTTCGTGCAACCTTATATAAACACACATCTGACAAGCTTGAAAAGGGCTGTTTCACCTTGTTTCGATGAAACATGATAGGACACAGTGTGTTTATCTCGGAAAAAAGCTTTTTTGTATTATTTTAGGGTAAATAATATAAAATATAATAGTTCATATTAAAGGCCAATATGTTGGTAAAAATATGATTTAAACTCGAAAATATGATGATTTGTGTGTGGTATGATCACTTTCATGCAATCTTCGGTATCAGCATGTGTTTTGAGTGAATCCCTGCATGCATGTACTTCTCAGGAGCTGAAAACGCGTTTCCCGCAGTCTCAGCGCTCTAGCGCCTTCCTTTCATGGTTTTTCGTGCAACCTTATATAAACACACATCTGACAAGCTTGAAAAGGGCTGTTTCACCTTGTTTCGATAGTGTTTATGTCAGAAATTTCGGAAAAAAGCTTTTTTATATTATTTCATGGTAAATAATATAAATTATAATAGTTCATGTTAAAGGCCAATATGTTGGTAAAAATATGATTTAAACTCGAAAATCTGATGATTTGTGTGTGCTATGATCATGTTCCTGCAATCTTAGGGATCAGCATGTGTTTTGAGTGAATCCCTGCATGCATGTACAAAAGTGCTTCTCAGGAGCTGAAAACGCGTTTCCCGCAGTCTCAGCGCTCTAGTGCCTTTCATTCATGGTTTTTCGTGCAACCTTATATAAACACACATTTTACAAGCTTGAAAAGGCCTGTTTCACCTTGTTTCGATGAAACATGATAGGACACAGTGTGTTTATGTCAGAAATCTCGGAAAAAAGCTTTTTTATATTATTTCATGGTAAATAATATAAATTATAATAGTTCATATTAAAGGCCAATATGTTGGTAAAAATATGATTTAAACTCGAAAATCTGATGATTTGTGTGTGCTATGATCATGTTCCTGCAATCATAGGTATCAGCATGTGTTTTGAGTGAATCCCTGCATGCATGTACAAAAGTGCTTCTCAGGAGCTGAAAACGCGTTTCCCGCAGTCTCAGCGCTCTAGCGCCTTTCTTTCATGGTTTTTCGTGCAACCTTATATAAACACACATCTGACAAGCTTAAAAAGGGCTGTTTCACCTTGTTTCGATGAAACATGATAGGACACAGTGTGTTTATGTCAGAAATCTCGGAAAAAAGCTTTTTTATATTACTGTATGGTAAATAATATAAAATATAATAGTTCATGTTAAAGGCCAAAATGGTGGTAAAAAAAATGATTTAAACTCGAAAATCTGATGATTTGTGTGTGGTATGATCATTTTCATGCAATCTTAGGTATCAGCATGTGTTTTGAGTGAATCCCTGCATGCATGTACTTCTCAGGAGCTGAAAACGCGTTTCCTGCAGTTTAAGTGCTCTAGCGCCTTCCTTTCATGGTTTTTCGTGCAACCTTATATAAACACACATCTGACTAGCTTGAAAAGGGTTGTTTCACCTTGTTTCGATGAAACATGATAGGACACAGTGTGTTTATGTCAGAAATCGCGGAAAAAAGCTTTTTTATATTATTTCATGGTAAATAATATAAAATATAATAGTTCATATTAAAGGCCAATATGTTGGTAAAAAAATGATTTAAACTCGAAAATCTGATGATTTGTGTGTGGTATGATCATTTTCATGCAATCTTCGGTATCAGCATGTGTTTTGAGTGAATCCCTGCATGCTTGTACAAAAGTGCTTCTCAGGAGCTGAAAACGCTTTTCCCGCACTTTAAGCGCTCTAGCGCCTTCCTTTCATGGTTTTTCGTGCAACCTTATATAAACACACATCTGACAAGCTTGAAAAGCACTGTTTCACCTTGTTTCGATGAAACATGATAGGACACAGTGTGTTTATGTCAGAAATCTCGGAAAAAAGCTTTTTTATATTATTTTATGGTAAATAATATCAAATACAATAGTTCATGTTAAAGGCCAATATGTTGGTAAAAAATGATTTAAACTCGAAAATCTGATGATTTGTGTGTGGTATGATCATTTTCATTCAATCTTCGGTATCAGCATGTGTTTTGAGTGAATCCCTGCATGCATGTACAAAAGTGCTTCTCAGGAGCTGATAACACATTTCCCGCAGTCTCAGCGCTCTAGCGCCTTTCTTTCATGGTTTTTCGTGCAACCTTATATAAACACACATCTGACAAGCTTGAAAAGGGCTGTATCACCTTGTTTCGATAGTGTTTATGTCAGAAATCTCGGAAAAAAGTTTTTTTATATTATTTCATGGTAAATAATATAAATTATAATAGTTCATGTTAAAGGCCAATATGTTGGTAAAAATATGATTTAAACTCGAAAATCTGATGATTTGTGTGTGGTATGATCATTTTCATGCAATCTTAGGTATCAGTATGTTTTTTGAGTGAATCCCTGCAAGCATGTACTTCTCATGAGCTGAAAACGCGTTTCCCGCAGTCTCAGCGCTCTAGCGCCTTTCTTTCATGGTTTTTCGTGCAACCTTATATAAACACACATCTGACAAGCTTGAAAAGGGCTGTTTCACCTTGTTTCGATGAAACATGATAGGACACAGTGTGTTTATGTCAGAAATCTCGGAAAAAAGCTTTTTTATATTATTTTATGGTAAATAATATCAAATATAATAGTTCATGTTAAAGGCCAATATGTTGGTAAAAAAAATGATTTAAACTCGAAAATCTGATGATTTGTGTGTGGTATGATCATTTTCATGCAATCTTAGGTATCAGCATGTGTTTTGAGTGAATCCCTGCATGCATGTACAAAAGTGCTTCTCAGGAGCTGAAAACGCGTTTCCCGCAGTCTCAGCGCTCTAGCGCCTTTCTTTCATGGTTTTTCGTGCAACCTTATATAAACACACATCTGACAAGCTTGAAAAGGACTGTTTCACCTTGTTTCGATGAAACATGATAGGACACAGTGTGTATATGTCAGAAACCGCGGAAAAAAGCTTTTTTACATTATTTTATGGTAAATGACATAAAATATAATAGTTCATATTAAAGGCCAATATGTAGATAAAAATATGATTTAAACACGAAAATCTGATGATTTGTGTGTGGTATGATCATTTTCATGCAATCTTAGGTATCAGTATGTGTTTTGAGTGAATCCTTGCATTCATGTACTTCTCAGGAGCTGAAAACGCGTTTCCCGCAGTCTCAGCGCTCTAGCGCCTTTCTTTCATGGTTTTTCGTGCAACCTTATATAAACACACATCTGACAAGCTTGAAAAGGGCTGTTTCACCTTGTTTCGATGAAACATGATAGGACAAAGTGTGTTTATGTCAGAAATCTCGGAAAAAAGCTTTTTTATATTATTTTATGGTAAATAATATCAAATATAATAGTTCAATGTTAAAGGCCAATATGTTGGTAAAAATATGACTTAAACTCGAAAATCTGATGATTTGTGTGTGGTATGATCATTTTCATGCAATCTTAGGTATCAGCATGTGTTTTGAGTGAATCCCTGCATGCATGTACAAAAGTGCTTCTCAGGAGCTGAAAACGCGTTTCCCGCAGTCTCAGCTCTCTAGCGCCTTTCTTTCATGGTTTTTCGTGCAACCTTATATAAACACACATCTGACAAGCTTGAAAAGGGCTGTTTCACCTTGTTTCGATGAAACATGATAGGACACAGTGTGTTTATGTCAGAAATCTCGGAAAAAAGCTTTTTTATATTATTTTATGGTAAATAATATAAAATATAATAGTTCATGTTAAAGGCCAAAATGGTGGTAAAAAAATGACTTAAACTCGAAAATCTGATGATTTGTGTGTGGTATGATCATTTTCATTCAATCTTCGGTATCAGCATGTGTTTTGAGTGAATCCCTGCATGCATGTACAAAAGTGCTTCTCAGGAGCTGAAAACGCGTTTCCCGCAGTCTCAGCGCTCTAGCGCCTTTCTTTCATGGTTTTTCGTGCAACCTTATATAAACACACATCTGACAAGCTTGAAAAGGGCTGTTTCACCTTGTTTCGATGAAACATGATAGGACAAAGTGTGTTTATGTCAGAAATCTCGGAAAAAAGCTTTTTTATATTATTTTATGGTAAATAATATCAAATATAATAGTTCATGTTAAAGGCCAATATGTTGGTAAAAAAATGATTTAAACTCGAAAATCTGATGATTTGTGTGTGGTATGATCATTTTCATGCAATCTTAGGTATCAGCATGTGTTTTGAGTGAATCCCTGCATGCATGTACAAAAGTGCTTCTCAGGAGCTGAAAACGCGTTTCCCGCAGTCTCAGCGCTCTAGCGCCTTTCTTTCATGGTTTTTCGTGCAACCTTATATAAACACACATCTGACAAGCTTGAAAAGGGCTGTTTCACCTTGTTTCGATGAAACATGATAGGACACAGTGTGTTTATGTCAGAAATCTCGGAAAAAAGCTTTTTTATATTATTTTATGGTAAATAATATCAAATATAATAGTTCATGTTAAAGGCCAATATGTTGGTAAAAATATGATTTAAACTCGAAAATCTGATGATTTGTGTGTGGTATGATCATTTTCATGCAATCTTAGGTATCAGCATGTGTTTTGAGTGAATCCCTGCATGCATGTACAAAAGTGCTTCTCAGGAGCTGAAAACGCGTTTCCCGCAGTCTCAGCGCTCTAGCGCCTTTCTTTCATGGTTTTTCGTGCAACCTTATATAAACACACATCTGACAAGCTTGAAAAGGGCTGTTTCACCTTGTTTCGATGAAACATGATAGGACACAGTGTGTTTATGTCAGAAATCTCGGAAAAAAGGTTTTTTATATTATTTTTTGGTAAATAATATAAAATATAATAGTTCATGTTAAAGGCCAAAATGGTGGTAAAAAAATGACTTAAACTCGAAAATCTGATGATTTGTGTGTGGTATGATCATTTTCATGCAATCTTAGGTATCAGCATGTGTTTTGAGTGAATCCCTGCATGCATGTACAAAAGTGCTTCTCAGGAGCTGAAAACGCGTTTCCCGCAGTCTCAGCGCTCTAGCGCCTTTCTTTCATGGTTTTTCGTGCAACCTTATATAAACACACATCTGACAAGCTTGAAAAGGGCTGTTTCACCTTGTTTCGATGAAACATGATAGGACACAGTGTGTTTATGTCAGAAATCTCGGAAAAAAGGTTTTTTATATTATTTTTTGGTAAATAATATAAAATATAATAGTTCATGTTAAAGGCCAAAATGGTGGTAAAAAAATGACTTAAACTCGAAAATCTGATGATTTGTGTGTGGTATGATCATTTTCATTCAATCTTCGGTATCAGCATGTGTTTTGAGTGAATCCCTGCATGCATGTACAAAAGTGCTTCTCAGGAGCTGAAAACGCGTTTCCCGCAGTCTCAGCGCTCTAGCGCCTTTCTTTCATGGTTTTTCGTGCAACCTTATATAAACACACATCTGACAAGCTCGAAAAGGGCTGTTTCACCTTGTTTCGATGAAACATGATAGGACACAGTGTGTTTATGTCAGAAATCTCGGAAAAAAGCTTTTTTATATTATTTTATGGTAAATAATATCAAATATAATAGTTCATGTTAAAGGCCAATATGTTGGTAAAAAAAATGATTTAAACTCGAAAATCTGATGATTTGTGTGTGGTATGATCATTTTCATGCAATCTTAGGTATCAGCATGTGTTTTGAGTGAATCCCTGCATGCATGTACAAAAGTGCTTCTCAGGAGCTGAAAACGCGTTTCCCGCAGTCTCAGCGCTCTAGCGCCTTTCTTTCATGGTTTTTCGTGCAACCTTATATAAACACACATCTGACAAGCTTGAAAAGGGCTGTTTCACCTTGTTTCGATGAAACATGATAGGACACAGTGTGTTTATGTCAGAAATCTCGGAAAAAAGCTTTTTTATATTATTTTATGGTAAATAATATCAAATATAATAGTTCAATGTTAAAGGCCAATATGTTGGTAAAAATATGATTTAAACTCGAAAATCTGATGATTTGTGTGTGGTATGATCATTTTCATGCAATCTTAGGTATCAGCATGTGTTTTGAGTGAATCCCTGCATGCATGTACAAAAGTGCTTCTCAGGAGCTGAAAACGCGTTTCCCGCAGTCTCAGCGCTCTAGCGCCTTTCTTTCATGGTTTTTCGTGCAACCTTATATAAACACACATCTGACAAGCTTGAAAAGGGCTGTTTCACCTTGTTTCGATGAAACATGATAGGACACAGTGTGTTTATGTCAGAAATCTCGGAAAAAAGCTTTTTTATATTATTTTATGGTAAATAATATCAAATATAATAGTTCATGTTAAAGGCCAATATGTTGGTAAAAATATGATTTAAACTCGAAAATCTGATGATTTGTGTGTGGTATGATCATTTTCATGCAATCTTAGGTATCAGCATGTGTTTTGAGTGAATCCCTGCATGCATGTACAAAAGTGCTTCTCAGGAGCTGAAAACGCGTTTCCCGCAGTCTCAGCGCTCTAGCGCCTTTCTTTCATGGTTTTTCGTGCAACCTTATATAAACACACATCTGACAAGCTTGAAAAGGGCTGTTTCACCTTGTTTCGATGAAACATGATAGGACACAGTGTGTTTATGTCAGAAATCTCGGAAAAAAGCTTTTTTATATTATTTTTTGGTAAATAATATAAAATATAATAGTTCATGTTAAAGGCCAAAATGGTGGTAAAAAAATGACTTAAACTCGAAAATCTGATGATTTGTGTGTGGTATGATCATTTTCATTCAATCTTCGGTATCAGCATGTGTTTTGAGTGAATCCCTGCATGCATGTACAAAAGTGCTTCTCAGGAGCTGAAAACGCGTTTCCCGCAGTCTCAGCGCTCTAGCGCCTTTCTTTCATGGTTTTTCGTGCAACCTTATATAAACACACATCTGACAAGCTTGAAAAGGGCTGTTTCACCTTGTTTCGATGAAACATGATAGGACACAGTGTGTTTATGTCAGAAATCTCGGAAAAAAGCTTTTTTATATTATTTTATGGTAAATAATATCAAATATAATAGTTCATGTTAAAGGCCAATATGTTGGTAAAAAAAATGATTTAAACTCGAAAATCTGATGATTTGTGTGTGGTATGATCATTTTCATGCAATCTTAGGTATCAGCATGTGTTTTGAGTGAATCCCTGCATGCATGTACAAAAGTGCTTCTCAGGAGCTGAAAACGCGTTTCCCGCAGTCTCAGCGCTCTAGCGCCTTTCTTTCATGGTTTTTCGTGCAACCTTATATAAACACACATCTGACAAGCTTGAAAAGGGCTGTTTCACCTTGTTTCGATGAAACATGATAGGACACAGTGTGTTTATGTCAGAAATCTCGGAAAAAAGGTTTTTTATATTATTTTTTGGTAAATAATATAAAATATAATAGTTCATGTTAAAGGCCAAAATGGTGGTAAAAAAATGACTTAAACTCGAAAATCTGATGATTTGTGTGTGGTATGATCATTTTCATTCAATCTTCGGTATCAGCATGTGTTTTGAGTGAATCCCTGCATGCATGTACAAAAGTGCTTCTCAGGAGCTGAAAACGCGTTTCCCGCAGTCTCAGCGCTCTAGCGCCTTTCTTTCATGGTTTTTCGTGCAACCTTATATAAACACACATCTGACAAGCTTGAAAAGGGCTGTTTCACCTTGTTTCGATGAAACATGATAGGACACAGTGTGTTTATGTCAGAAATCTCGGAAAAAAGCTTTTTTATATTATTTTATGGTAAATAATATCAAATATAATAGTTCATGTTAAAGGCCAATATGTTGGTAAAAAAATGATTTAAACTCGAAAATCTGATGATTTGTGTGTGGTATGATCATTTTCATGCAATCTTAGGTATCAGCATGTGTTTTGAGTGAATCCCTGCATGCATGTACAAAAGTGCTTCTCAGGAGCTGAAAACGCGTTTCCCGCAGTCTCAGCGCTCTAGCGCCTTTCTTTCATGGTTTTTCGTGCAACCTTATATAAACACACATCTGACAAGCTTGAAAAGGGCTGTTTCACCTTGTTTCGATGAAACATGATAGGACACAGTGTGTTTATGTCAGAAATCTCGGAAAAAAGCTTTTTTATATTATTTTATGGTAAATAATATCAAATATAATAGTTCATGTTAAAGGCCAATATGTTGGTAAAAATATGATTTAAACTCGAAAATCTGATGATTTGTGTGTGGTATGATCATTTTCATGCAATCTTAGGTATCAGCATGTGTTTTGAGTGAATCCCTGCATGCATGTACAAAAGTGCTTCTCAGGAGCTGAAAACGCGTTTCCCGCAGTCTCAGCGCTCTAGCGCCTTTCTTTCATGGTTTTTCGTGCAACCTTATATAAACACACATCTGACAAGCTTGAAAAGGGCTGTTTCACCTTGTTTCGATGAAACATGATAGGACACAGTGTGTTTATGTCAGAAATCTCGGAAAAAAGCTTTTTTATATTATTTTATGGTAAATAATATCAAATATAATAGTTCATGTTAAAGGCCAATATGTTGGTAAAAATATGATTTAAACTCGAAAATCTGATGATTTGTGTGTGGTATGATCATTTTCATGCAATCTTAGGTATCAGCATGTGTTTTGAGTGAATCCCTGCATGCATGTACAAAAGTGCTTCTCAGGAGCTGAAAACGCGTTTCCCGCAGTCTCAGCGCTCTAGCGCCTTTCTTTCATGGTTTTTCGTGCAACCTTATATAAACACACATCTGACAAGCTTGAAAAGGGCTGTTTCACCTTGTTTCGATGAAACATGATAGGACACAGTGTGTTTATGTCAGAAATCTCGGAAAAAAGGTTTTTTATATTATTTTTTGGTAAATAATATAAAATATAATAGTTCATGTTAAAGGCCAAAATGGTGGTAAAAAAATGACTTAAACTCGAAAATCTGATGATTTGTGTGTGGTATGATCATTTTCATTCAATCTTCGGTATCAGCATGTGTTTTGAGTGAATCCCTGCATGCATGTACAAAAGTGCTTCTCAGGAGCTGAAAACGCGTTTCCCGCAGTCTCAGCGCTCTAGCGCCTTTCTTTCATGGTTTTTCGTGCAACCTTATATAAACACACATCTGACAAGCTTGAAAAGGGCTGTTTCACCTTGTTTCGATGAAACATGATAGGACACAGTGTGTTTATGTCAGAAATCTCGGAAAAAAGCTTTTTTATATTATTTTATGGTAAATAATATCAAATATAATAGTTCATGTTAAAGGCCAATATGTTGGTAAAAAAATGATTTAAACTCGAAAATCTGATGATTTGTGTGTGGTATGATCATTTTCATGCAATCTTAGGTATCAGCATGTGTTTTGAGTGAATCCCTGCATGCATGTACAAAAGTGCTTCTCAGGAGCTGAAAACGCGTTTCCCGCAGTCTCAGCGCTCTAGCGCCTTTCTTTCATGGTTTTTCGTGCAACCTTATATAAACACACATCTGACAAGCTTGAAAAGGGCTGTTTCACCTTGTTTCGATGAAACATGATAGGACACAGTGTGTTTATGTCAGAAATCTCGGAAAAAAGCTTTTTTATATTATTTTATGGTAAATAATATAAAATATAATAGTTCATGTTAAAGGCCAAAATGGTGGTAAAAAAATGACTTAAACTCGAAAATCTGATGATTTGTGTGTGGTATGATCATTTTCATGCAATCTTCGGTATCAGCATGTGTTTTGAGTGAATCCCTGCATGCATGTACAAAAGTGCTTCTCAGGAGCTGAAAACGCGTTTCCCGCAGTCTCAGCGCTCTAGCGCCTTTCTTTCATGGTTTTTCGTGCAACCTTATATAAACACACATCTGACAAGCTTGAAAAGGGCTGTTTCACCTTGTTTCGATGAAACATGATAGGACACAGTGTGTTTATGTCAGAAATCTCGGAAAAAAGCTTTTTTATATTATTTTATGGTAAATAATATCAAATATAATAGTTCATGTTAAAGGCCAATATGTTGGTAAAAATATGACTTAAACTCGAAAATCTGATGATTTGTGTGTGGTATGATCATTTTCATGCAATCTTAGGTATCAGCATGTGTTTTGAGTGAATCCCTGCATGCATGTACAAAAGTGCTTCTCAGGAGCTGAAAACGCGTTTCCCGCAGTCTCAGCGCTCTAGCGCCTTTCTTTCATGGTTTTTCGTGCAACCTTATATAAACACACATCTGACAAGCTTGAAAAGGGCTGTTTCACCTTGTTTCGATGAAACATGATAGGACACAGTGTGTTTATGTCAGAAATCTCGGAAAAAAGCTTTTTTATATTATTTTATGGTAAATAATATCAAATATAATAGTTCATGTTAAAGGCCAATATGTTGGTAAAAATATGATTTAAACTCGAAAATCTGATGATTTGTGTGTGGTATGATCATTTTCATGCAATCTTAGGTATCAGCATGTGTTTTGAGTGAATCCCTGCATGCATGTACAAAAGTGCTTCTCAGGAGCTGAAAACGCGTTTCCCGCAGTCTCAGCGCTCTAGCGCCTTTCTTTCATGGTTTTTCGTGCAACCTTATATAAACACACATCTGACAAGCTTGAAAAGGGCTGTTTCACCTTGTTTCGATGAAACATGATAGGACACAGTGTGTTTATGTCAGAAATCTCGGAAAAAAGCTTTTTTATATTATTTTATGGTAAATAATATCAAATATAATAGTTCATGTTAAAGGCCAATATGTTGGTAAAAAAATGATTTAAACTCGAAAATCTGATGATTTGTGTGTGGTATGATCATTTTCATGCAATCTTAGGTATCAGCATGTGTTTTGAGTGAATCCCTGCATGCATGTACAAAAGTGCTTCTCAGGAGCTGAAAACGCGTTTCCCGCAGTCTCAGCGCTCTAGCGCCTTTCTTTCATGGTTTTTCGTGCAACCTTATATAAACACACATCTGACAAGCTTGAAAAGGGCTGTTTCACCTTGTTTCGATGAAACATGATAGGACACAGTGTGTTTATGTCAGAAATCTCGGAAAAAAGCTTTTTTATATTATTTTATGGTAAATAATATCAAATATAATAGTTCATGTTAAAGGCCAATATGTTGGTAAAAAAAATGATTTAAACTCGAAAATCTGATGATTTGTGTGTGGTATGATCATTTTCATGCAATCTTAGGTATCAGCATGTGTTTTGAGTGAATCCCTGCATGCATGTACAAAAGTGCTTCTCAGGAGCTGAAAACGCGTTTCCCGCAGTCTCAGCGCTCTAGCGCCTTTCTTTCATGGTTTTTCGTGCAACCTTATATAAACACACATCTGACAAGCTTGAAAAGGGCTGTTTCACCTTGTTTCGATGAAACATGATAGGACACAGTGTGTTTATGTCAGAAATCTCGGAAAAAAGGTTTTTTATATTATTTTTTGGTAAATAATATAAAATATAATAGTTCATGTTAAAGGCCAAAATGGTGGTAAAAAAATGACTTAAACTCGAAAATCTGATGATTTGTGTGTGGTATGATCATTTTCATTCAATCTTCGGTATCAGCATGTGTTTTGAGTGAATCCCTGCATGCATGTACAAAAGTGCTTCTCAGGAGCTGAAAACGCGTTTCCCGCAGTCTCAGCGCTCTAGCGCCTTTCTTTCATGGTTTTTCGTGCAACCTTATATAAACACACATCTGACAAGCTTGAAAAGGGCTGTTTCACCTTGTTTCGATGAAACATGATAGGACACAGTGTGTTTATGTCAGAAATCTCGGAAAAAAGCTTTTTTATATTATTTTATGGTAAATAATATCAAATATAATAGTTCATGTTAAAGGCCAATATGTTGGTAAAAAAATGATTTAAACTCGAAAATCTGATGATTTGTGTGTGGTATGATCATTTTCATGCAATCTTAGGTATCAGCATGTGTTTTGAGTGAATCCCTGCATGCATGTACAAAAGTGCTTCTCAGGAGCTGAAAACGCGTTTCCCGCAGTCTCAGCGCTCTAGCGCCTTTCTTTCATGGTTTTTCGTGCAACCTTATATAAACACACATCTGACAAGCTTGAAAAGGGCTGTTTCACCTTGTTTCGATGAAACATGATAGGACACAGTGTGTTTATGTCAGAAATCTCGGAAAAAAGCTTTTTTATATTATTTTATGGTAAATAATATCAAATATAATAGTTCATGTTAAAGGCCAATATGTTGGTAAAAATATGATTTAAACTCGAAAATCTGATGATTTGTGTGTGGTATGATCATTTTCATGCAATCTTAGGTATCAGCATGTGTTTTGAGTGAATCCCTGCATGCATGTACAAAAGTGCTTCTCAGGAGCTGAAAACGCGTTTCCCGCAGTCTCAGCGCTCTAGCGCCTTTCTTTCATGGTTTTTCGTGCAACCTTATATAAACACACATCTGACAAGCTTGAAAAGGGCTGTTTCACCTTGTTTCGATGAAACATGATAGGACACAGTGTGTTTATGTCAGAAATCTCGGAAAAAAGGTTTTTTATATTATTTTTTGGTAAATAATATAAAATATAATAGTTCATGTTAAAGGCCAAAATGGTGGTAAAAAAATGACTTAAACTCGAAAATCTGATGATTTGTGTGTGGTATGATCATTTTCATTCAATCTTCGGTATCAGCATGTGTTTTGAGTGAATCCCTGCATGCATGTACAAAAGTGCTTCTCAGGAGCTGAAAACGCGTTTCCCGCAGTCTCAGCGCTCTAGCGCCTTTCTTTCATGGTTTTTCGTGCAACCTTATATAAACACACATCTGACAAGCTTGAAAAGGGCTGTTTCACCTTGTTTCGATGAAACATGATAGGACACAGTGTGTTTATGTCAGAAATCTCGGAAAAAAGCTTTTTTATATTATTTTATGGTAAATAATATCAAATATAATAGTTCATGTTAAAGGCCAATATGTTGGTAAAAATATGATTTAAACTCGAAAATCTGATGATTTGTGTGTGGTATGATCATTTTCATGCAATCTTAGGTATCAGCATGTGTTTTGAGTGAATCCCTGCATGCATGTACAAAAGTGCTTCTCAGGAGCTGAAAACGCGTTTCCCGCAGTCTCAGCGCTCTAGCGCCTTTCTTTCATGGTTTTTCGTGCAACCTTATATAAACACACATCTGACAAGCTTGAAAAGGGCTGTTTCACCTTGTTTCGATGAAACATGATAGGACACAGTGTGTTTATGTCAGAAATCTCGGAAAAAAGCTTTTTTATATTATTTTATGGTAAATAATATCAAATATAATAGTTCATGTTAAAGGCCAATATGTTGGTAAAAAAATGATTTAAACTCGAAAATCTGATGATTTGTGTGTGGTATGATCATTTTCATGCAATCTTAGGTATCAGCATGTGTTTTGAGTGAATCCCTGCATGCATGTACAAAAGTGCTTCTCAGGAGCTGAAAACGCGTTTCCCGCAGTCTCAGCGCTCTAGCGCCTTTCTTTCATGGTTTTTCGTGCAACCTTATATAAACACACATCTGACAAGCTTGAAAAGGGCTGTTTCACCTTGTTTCGATGAAACATGATAGGACACAGTGTGTTTATGTCAGAAATCTCGGAAAAAAGCTTTTTTATATTATTTTATGGTAAATAATATCAAATATAATAGTTCATGTTAAAGGCCAATATGTTGGTAAAAATATGATTTAAACTCGAAAATCTGATGATTTGTGTGTGGTATGATCATTTTCATGCAATCTTAGGTATCAGCATGTGTTTTGAGTGAATCCCTGCATGCATGTACAAAAGTGCTTCTCAGGAGCTGAAAACGCGTTTCCCGCAGTCTCAGCGCTCTAGCGCCTTTCTTTCATGGTTTTTCGTGCAACCTTATATAAACACACATCTGACAAGCTTGAAAAGGGCTGTTTCACCTTGTTTCGATGAAACATGATAGGACACAGTGTGTTTATGTCAGAAATCTCGGAAAAAAGGTTTTTTATATTATTTTTTGGTAAATAATATAAAATATAATAGTTCATGTTAAAGGCCAAAATGGTGGTAAAAAAATGACTTAAACTCGAAAATCTGATGATTTGTGTGTGGTATGATCATTTTCATTCAATCTTCGGTATCAGCATGTGTTTTGAGTGAATCCCTGCATGCATGTACAAAAGTGCTTCTCAGGAGCTGAAAACGCGTTTCCCGCAGTCTCAGCGCTCTAGCGCCTTTCTTTCATGGTTTTTCGTGCAACCTTATATAAACACACATCTGACAAGCTTGAAAAGGGCTGTTTCACCTTGTTTCGATGAAACATGATAGGACACAGTGTGTTTATGTCAGAAATCTCGGAAAAAAGCTTTTTTATATTATTTTATGGTAAATAATATCAAATATAATAGTTCATGTTAAAGGCCAATATGTTGGTAAAAATATGATTTAAACTCGAAAATCTGATGATTTGTGTGTGGTATGATCATTTTCATGCAATCTTAGGTATCAGCATGTGTTTTGAGTGAATCCCTGCATGCATGTACAAAAGTGCTTCTCAGGAGCTGAAAACGCGTTTCCCGCAGTCTCAGCGCTCTAGCGCCTTTCTTTCATGGTTTTTCGTGCAACCTTATATAAACACACATCTGACAAGCTTGAAAAGGGCTGTTTCACCTTGTTTCGATGAAACATGATAGGACACAGTGTGTTTATGTCAGAAATCTCGGAAAAAAGCTTTTTTATATTATTTTATGGTAAATAATATCAAATATAATAGTTCATGTTAAAGGCCAATATGTTGGTAAAAAAATGACTTAAACTCGAAAATCTGATGATTTGTGTGTGGTATGATCATTTTCATGCAATCTTAGGTATCAGCATGTGTTTTGAGTGAATCCCTGCATGCATGTACAAAAGTGCTTCTCAGGAGCTGAAAACGCGTTTCCCGCAGTCTCAGCGCTCTAGCGCCTTTCTTTCATGGTTTTTCGTGCAACCTTATATAAACACACATCTGACAAGCTTGAAAAGGGCTGTTTCACCTTGTTTCGATGAAACATGATAGGACACAGTGTGTTTATGTCAGAAATCTCGGAAAAAAGCTTTTTTATATTATTTTATGGTAAATAATATCAAATATAATAGTTCATGTTAAAGGCCAATATGTTGGTAAAAATATGATTTAAACTCGAAAATCTGATGATTTGTGTGTGGTATGATCATTTTCATGCAATCTTAGGTATCAGCATGTGTTTTGAGTGAATCCCTGCATGCATGTACAAAAGTGCTTCTCAGGAGCTGAAAACGCGTTTCCCGCAGTCTCAGCGCTCTAGCGCCTTTCTTTCATGGTTTTTCGTGCAACCTTATATAAACACACATCTGACAAGCTTGAAAAGGGCTGTTTCACCTTGTTTCGATGAAACATGATAGGACACAGTGTGTTTATGTCAGAAATCTCGGAAAAAAGGTTTTTTATATTATTTTTTGGTAAATAATATAAAATATAATAGTTCATGTTAAAGGCCAAAATGGTGGTAAAAAAATGACTTAAACTCGAAAATCTGATGATTTGTGTGTGGTATGATCATTTTCATTCAATCTTCGGTATCAGCATGTGTTTTGAGTGAATCCCTGCATGCATGTACAAAAGTGCTTCTCAGGAGCTGAAAACGCGTTTCCCGCAGTCTCAGCGCTCTAGCGCCTTTCTTTCATGGTTTTTCGTGCAACCTTATATAAACACACATCTGACAAGCTTGAAAAGGGCTGTTTCACCTTGTTTCGATGAAACATGATAGGACAAAGTGTGTTTATGTCAGAAATCTCGGAAAAAAGCTTTTTTATATTATTTTATGGTAAATAATATCAAATATAATAGTTCATGTTAAAGGCCAATATGTTGGTAAAAAAATGATTTAAACTCGAAAATCTGATGATTTGTGTGTGGTATGATCATTTTCATGCAATCTTAGGTATCAGCATGTGTTTTGAGTGAATCCCTGCATGCATGTACAAAAGTGCTTCTCAGGAGCTGAAAACGCGTTTCCCGCAGTCTCAGCGCTCTAGCGCCTTTCTTTCATGGTTTTTCGTGCAACCTTATATAAACACACATCTGACAAGCTTGAAAAGGGCTGTTTCACCTTGTTTCGATGAAACATGATAGGACACAGTGTGTTTATGTCAGAAATCTCGGAAAAAAGCTTTTTTATATTATTTTATGGTAAATAATATCAAATATAATAGTTCATGTTAAAGGCCAATATGTTGGTAAAAATATGATTTAAACTCGAAAATCTGATGATTTGTGTGTGGTATGATCATTTTCATGCAATCTTAGGTATCAGCATGTGTTTTGAGTGAATCCCTGCATGCATGTACAAAAGTGCTTCTCAGGAGCTGAAAACGCGTTTCCCGCAGTCTCAGCGCTCTAGCGCCTTTCTTTCATGGTTTTTCGTGCAACCTTATATAAACACACATCTGACAAGCTTGAAAAGGGCTGTTTCACCTTGTTTCGATGAAACATGATAGGACACAGTGTGTTTATGTCAGAAATCTCGGAAAAAAGCTTTTTTATATTATTTTTTGGTAAATAATATAAAATATAATAGTTCATGTTAAAGGCCAAAATGGTGGTAAAAAAATGACTTAAACTCGAAAATCTGATGATTTGTGTGTGGTATGATCATTTTCATGCAATCTTAGGTATCAGCATGTGTTTTGAGTGAATCCCTGCATGCATGTACAAAAGTGCTTCTCAGGAGCTGAAAACGCGTTTCCCGCAGTCTCAGCGCTCTAGCGCCTTTCTTTCATGGTTTTTCGTGCAACCTTATATAAACACACATCTGACAAGCTTGAAAAGGGCTGTTTCACCTTGTTTCGATGAAACATGATAGGACACAGTGTGTTTATGTCAGAAATCTCGGAAAAAAGGTTTTTTATATTATTTTTTGGTAAATAATATAAAATATAATAGTTCATGTTAAAGGCCAAAATGGTGGTAAAAAAATGACTTAAACTCGAAAATCTGATGATTTGTGTGTGGTATGATCATTTTCATTCAATCTTCGGTATCAGCATGTGTTTTGAGTGAATCCCTGCATGCATGTACAAAAGTGCTTCTCAGGAGCTGAAAACGCGTTTCCCGCAGTCTCAGCGCTCTAGCGCCTTTCTTTCATGGTTTTTCGTGCAACCTTATATAAACACACATCTGACAAGCTTGAAAAGGGCTGTTTCACCTTGTTTCGATGAAACATGATAGGACACAGTGTGTTTATGTCAGAAATCTCGGAAAAAAGCTTTTTTATATTATTTTATGGTAAATAATATCAAATATAATAGTTCATGTTAAAGGCCAATATGTTGGTAAAAATATGATTTAAACTCGAAAATCTGATGATTTGTGTGTGGTATGATCATTTTCATGCAATCTTAGGTATCAGCATGTGTTTTGAGTGAATCCCTGCATGCATGTACAAAAGTGCTTCTCAGGAGCTGAAAACGCGTTTCCCGCAGTCTCAGCGCTCTAGCGCCTTTCTTTCATGGTTTTTCGTGCAACCTTATATAAACACACATCTGACAAGCTTGAAAAGGGCTGTTTCACCTTGTTTCGATGAAACATGATAGGACACAGTGTGTTTATGTCAGAAATCTCGGAAAAAAGCTTTTTTATATTATTTTATGGTAAATAATATCAAATATAATAGTTCATGTTAAAGGCCAATATGTTGGTAAAAAAATGATTTAAACTCGAAAATCTGATGATTTGTGTGTGGTATGATCATTTTCATGCAATCTTAGGTATCAGCATGTGTTTTGAGTGAATCCCTGCATGCATGTACAAAAGTGCTTCTCAGGAGCTGAAAACGCGTTTCCCGCAGTCTCAGCGCTCTAGCGCCTTTCTTTCATGGTTTTTCGTGCAACCTTATATAAACACACATCTGACAAGCTTGAAAAGGGCTGTTTCACCTTGTTTCGATGAAACATGATAGGACACAGTGTGTTTATGTCAGAAATCTCGGAAAAAAGCTTTTTTATATTATTTTATGGTAAATAATATAAAATATAATAGTTCATGTTAAAGGCCAAAATGGTGGTAAAAAAATGACTTAAACTCGAAAATCTGATGATTTGTGTGTGGTATGATCATTTTCATTCAATCTTCGGTATCAGCATGTGTTTTGAGTGAATCCCTGCATGCATGTACAAAAGTGCTTCTCAGGAGCTGAAAACGCGTTTCCCGCAGTCTCAGCGCTCTAGCGCCTTTCTTTCATGGTTTTTCGTGCAACCTTATATAAACACACATCTGACAAGCTTGAAAAGGGCTGTTTCACCTTGTTTCGATGAAACATGATAGGACACAGTGTGTTTATGTCAGAAATCTCGGAAAAAAGCTTTTTTATATTATTTTATGGTAAATAATATCAAATATAATAGTTCATGTTAAAGGCCAATATGTTGGTAAAAATATGATTTAAACTCGAAAATCTGATGATTTGTGTGTGGTATGATCATTTTCATGCAATCTTAGGTATCAGCATGTGTTTTGAGTGAATCCCTGCATGCATGTACAAAAGTGCTTCTCAGGAGCTGAAAACGCGTTTCCCGCAGTCTCAGCGCTCTAGCGCCTTTCTTTCATGGTTTTTCGTGCAACCTTATATAAACACACATCTGACAAGCTTGAAAAGGGCTGTTTCACCTTGTTTCGATGAAACATGATAGGACACAGTGTGTTTATGTCAGAAATCTCGGAAAAAAGCTTTTTTATATTATTTTATGGTAAATAATATCAAATATAATAGTTCATGTTAAAGGCCAATATGTTGGTAAAAAAAATGATTTAAACTCGAAAATCTGATGATTTGTGTGTGGTATGATCATTTTCATGCAATCTTAGGTATCAGCATGTGTTTTGAGTGAATCCCTGCATGCATGTACAAAAGTGCTTCTCAGGAGCTGAAAACGCGTTTCCCGCAGTCTCAGCGCTCTAGCGCCTTTCTTTCATGGTTTTTCGTGCAACCTTATATAAACACACATCTGACAAGCTTGAAAAGGGCTGTTTCACCTTGTTTCGATGAAACATGATAGGACACAGTGTGTTTATGTCAGAAATCTCGGAAAAAAGCTTTTTTATATTATTTTATGGTAAATAATATCAAATATAATAGTTCATGTTAAAGGCCAATATGTTGGTAAAAATATGATTTAAACTCGAAAATCTGATGATTTGTGTGTGGTATGATCATTTTCATGCAATCTTAGGTATCAGCATGTGTTTTGAGTGAATCCCTGCATGCATGTACAAAAGTGCTTCTCAGGAGCTGAAAACGCGTTTCCCGCAGTCTCAGCGCTCTAGCGCCTTTCTTTCATGGTTTTTCGTGCAACCTTATATAAACACACATCTGACAAGCTTGAAAAGGGCTGTTTCACCTTGTTTCGATGAAACATGATAGGACACAGTGTGTTTATGTCAGAAATCTCGGAAAAAAGCTTTTTTATATTATTTTATGGTAAATAATATCAAATATAATAGTTCATGTTAAAGGCCAATATGTTGGTAAAAATATGATTTAAACTCGAAAATCTGATGATTTGTGTGTGGTATGATCATTTTCATGCAATCTTAGGTATCAGCATGTGTTTTGAGTGAATCCCTGCATGCATGTACAAAAGTGCTTCTCAGGAGCTGAAAACGCGTTTCCCGCAGTCTCAGCGCTCTAGCGCCTTTCTTTCATGGTTTTTCGTGCAACCTTATATAAACACACATCTGACAAGCTTGAAAAGGGCTGTTTCACCTTGTTTCGATGAAACATGATAGGACACAGTGTGTTTATGTCAGAAATCTCGGAAAAAAGCTTTTTTATATTATTTTATGGTAAATAATATAAAATATAATAGTTCATGTTAAAGGCCAAAATGGTGGTAAAAAAATGACTTAAACTCGAAAATCTGATGATTTGTGTGTGGTATGATCATTTTCATGCAATCTTAGGTATCAGCATGTGTTTTGAGTGAATCCCTGCATGCATGTACAAAAGTGCTTCTCAGGAGCTGAAAACGCGTTTCCCGCAGTCTCAGCGCTCTAGCGCCTTTCTTTCATGGTTTTTCGTGCAACCTTATATAAACACACATCTGACAAGCTTGAAAAGGGCTGTTTCACCTTGTTTCGATGAAACATGATAGGACACAGTGTGTTTATGTCAGAAATCTCGGAAAAAAGCTTTTTTATATTATTTTATGGTAAATAATATCAAATATAATAGTTCATGTTAAAGGCCAATATGTTGGTAAAAAAATGATTTAAACTCGAAAATCTGATGATTTGTGTGTGGTATGATCATTTTCATGCAATCTTAGGTATCAGCATGTGTTTTGAGTGAATCCCTGCATGCATGTACAAAAGTGCTTCTCAGGAGCTGAAAACGCGTTTCCCGCAGTCTCAGCGCTCTAGCGCCTTTCTTTCATGGTTTTTCGTGCAACCTTATATAAACACACATCTGACAAGCTTGAAAAGGGCTGTTTCACCTTGTTTCGATGAAACATGATAGGACACAGTGTGTTTATGTCAGAAATCTCGGAAAAAAGCTTTTTTATATTATTTTATGGTAAATAATATCAAATATAATAGTTCATGTTAAAGGCCAATATGTTGGTAAAAATATGATTTAAACTCGAAAATCTGATGATTTGTGTGTGGTATGATCATTTTCATGCAATCTTAGGTATCAGCATGTGTTTTGAGTGAATCCCTGCATGCATGTACAAAAGTGCTTCTCAGGAGCTGAAAACGCGTTTCCCGCAGTCTCAGCGCTCTAGCGCCTTTCTTTCATGGTTTTTCGTGCAACCTTATATAAACACACATCTGACAAGCTTGAAAAGGGCTGTTTCACCTTGTTTCGATGAAACATGATAGGACACAGTGTGTTTATGTCAGAAATCTCGGAAAAAAGCTTTTTTATATTATTTTATGGTAAATAATATCAAATATAATAGTTCATGTTAAAGGCCAATATGTTGGTAAAAAAATGACTTAAACTCGAAAATCTGATGATTTGTGTGTGGTATGATCATTTTCATGCAATCTTAGGTATCAGCATGTGTTTTGAGTGAATCCCTGCATGCATGTACAAAAGTGCTTCTCAGGAGCTGAAAACGCGTTTCCCGCAGTCTCAGCGCTCTAGCGCCTTTCTTTCATGGTTTTTCGTGCAACCTTATATAAACACACATCTGACAAGCTTGAAAAGGGCTGTTTCACCTTGTTTCGATGAAACATGATAGGACACAGTGTGTTTATGTCAGAAATCTCGGAAAAAAGCTTTTTTATATTATTTTATGGTAAATAATATCAAATATAATAGTTCATGTTAAAGGCCAATATGTTGGTAAAAAAAATGATTTAAACTCGAAAATCTGATGATTTGTGTGTGGTATGATCATTTTCATGCAATCTTAGGTATCAGCATGTGTTTTGAGTGAATCCCTGCATGCATGTACAAAAGTGCTTCTCAGGAGCTGAAAACGCGTTTCCCGCAGTCTCAGCGCTCTAGCGCCTTTCTTTCATGGTTTTTCGTGCAACCTTATATAAACACACATCTGACAAGCTTGAAAAGGGCTGTTTCACCTTGTTTCGATGAAACATGATAGGACACAGTGTGTTTATGTCAGAAATCTCGGAAAAAAGCTTTTTTATATTATTTTATGGTAAATAATATAAAATATAATAGTTCATGTTAAAGGCCAATATGTTGATAAAAAAATGACTTAAACTCGAAAATCTGATGATTTGTGTGTGGTATGATCATTTTCATGCAATCTTAGGTATCAGCATGTGTTTTGAGTGAATCCCTGCATGCATGTACAAAAGTGCTTCTCAGGAGCTGAAAACGCGTTTCCCGCAGTCTCAGCGCTCTAGCGCCTTTCTTTCATGGTTTTTCGTGCAACCTTATATAAACACACATCTGACAAGCTTGAAAAGGGCTGTTTCACCTTGTTTCGATGAAACATGATAGGACACAGTGTGTTTATGTCAGAAATCTCGGAAAAAAGCTTTTTTATATTATTTTATGGTAAATAATATCAAATATAATAGTTCATGTTAAAGGCCAATATGTTGGTAAAAAAAATGATTTAAACTCGAAAATCTGATGATTTGTGTGTGGTATGATCATTTTCATGCAATCTTAGGTATCAGCATGTGTTTTGAGTGAATCCCTGCATGCATGTACAAAAGTGCTTCTCAGGAGCTGAAAACGCGTTTCCCGCAGTTCAGCGCTCTAGCGCCTTTCTTTCATGGTTTTTCGTGCAACCTTATATAAACACACATCTGACAAGCTTGAAAAGGGCTGTTTCACCTTGTTTCGATGAAACATGATAGGACACAGTGTGTTTATGTCAGAAATCTCGGAAAAAAGGTTTTTTATATTATTTTTTGGTAAATAATATAAAATATAATAGTTCATGTTAAAGGCCAAAATGGTGGTAAAAAAATGACTTAAACTCGAAAATCTGATGATTTGTGTGTGGTATGATCATTTTCATTCAATCTTCGGTATCAGCATGTGTTTTGAGTGAATCCCTGCATGCATGTACAAAAGTGCTTCTCAGGAGCTGAAAACGCGTTTCCCGCAGTCTCAGCGCTCTAGCGCCTTTCTTTCATGGTTTTTCGTGCAACCTTATATAAACACACATCTGACAAGCTTGAAAAGGGCTGTTTCACCTTGTTTCGATGAAACATGATAGGACAAAGTGTGTTTATGTCAGAAATCTCGGAAAAAAGCTTTTTTATATTATTTTATGGTAAATAATATCAAATATAATAGTTCATGTTAAAGGCCAATATGTTGGTAAAAATATGATTTAAACTCGAAAATCTGATGATTTGTGTGTGGTATGATCATTTTCATGCAATCTTAGGTATCAGCATGTGTTTTGAGTGAATCCCTGCATGCATGTACAAAAGTGCTTCTCAGGAGCTGAAAACGCGTTTCCCGCAGTCTCAGCGCTCTAGCGCCTTTCTTTCATGGTTTTTCGTGCAACCTTATATAAACACACATCTGACAAGCTTGAAAAGGGCTGTTTCACCTTGTTTCGATGAAACATGATAGGACACAGTGTGTTTATGTCAGAAATCTCGGAAAAAAGCTTTTTTATATTATTTTATGGTAAATAATATCAAATATAATAGTTCATGTTAAAGGCCAATATGTTGGTAAAAATATGATTTAAACTCGAAAATCTGATGATTTGTGTGTGGTATGATCATTTTCATGCAATCTTAGGTATCAGCATGTGTTTTGAGTGAATCCCTGCATGCATGTACAAAAGTGCTTCTCAGGAGCTGAAAACGCGTTTCCCGCAGTTTCAGCGCTCTAGCGCCTTTCTTTCATGGTTTTTCGTGCAACCTTATATAAACACACATCTGACAAGCTTGAAAAGGGCTGTTTCACCTTGTTTCGATGAAACATGATAGGACACAGTGTGTTTATGTCAGAAATCTCGGAAAAAAGGTTTTTTATATTATTTTTTGGTAAATAATATAAAATATAATAGTTCATGTTAAAGGCCAAAATGGTGGTAAAAAAATGACTTAAACTCGAAAATCTGATGATTTGTGTGTGGTATGATCATTTTCATTCAATCTTCGGTATCAGCATGTGTTTTGAGTGAATCCCTGCATGCATGTACAAAAGTGCTTCTCAGGAGCTGAAAACGCGTTTCCCGCAGTCTCAGCGCTCTAGCGCCTTTCTTTCATGGTTTTTCGTGCAACCTTATGTAAACACACATCTGACAAGCTTGAAAAGGGCTGTTTCACCTTGTTTCGATGAAACATGATAGGACAAAGTGTGTTTATGTCAGAAATGTCGGAAAAAAGCTTTTTTATATTATTTTATGGTAAATAATATCAAATATAATAGTTCATGTTAAAGGCCAATATGTTGGTAAAAAAAATGATTTAAACTCGAAAATCTGATGATTTGTGTGTGGTATGATCATTTTCATGCAATCTTAGGTATCAGCATGTGTTTTGAGTGAATCCCTGCATGCATGTACAAAAGTGCTTCTCAGGAGCTGAAAACGCGTTTCCCGCAGTCTCAGCGCTCTAGCGCCTTTCTTTCATGGTTTTTCGTGCAACCTTATATAAACACACATCTGACAAGCTTGAAAAGGGCTGTTTCACCTTGTTTCGATGAAACATGATAGGACACAGTGTGTTTATGTCAGAAATCTCGGAAAAAAGCTTTTTTATATTATTTTATGGTAAATAATATAAAATATAATAGTTCATGTTAAAGGCCAAAATGGTGGTAAAAAAATGACTTAAACTCGAAAATCTGATGATTTGTGTGTGGTATGATCATTTTCATTCAATCTTCGGTATCAGCATGTGTTTTGAGTGAATCCCTGCATGCATGTACAAAAGTGCTTCTCAGGAGCTGAAAACGCGTTTCCCGCAGTCTCAGCGCTCTAGCGCCTTTCTTTCATGGTTTTTCGTGCAACCTTATATAAACACACATCTGACAAGCTTGAAAAGGGCTGTTTCACCTTGTTTCGATGAAACATGATAGGACACAGTGTGTTTATGTCAGAAATCTCGGAAAAAAGCTTTTTTATATTATTTTATGGTAAATAATATCAAATATAATAGTTCATGTTAAAGGCCAATATGTTGGTAAAAAAATGATTTAAACTCGAAAATCTGATGATTTGTGTGTGGTATGATCATTTTCATGCAATCTTAGGTATCAGCATGTGTTTTGAGTGAATCCCTGCATGCATGTACAAAAGTGCTTCTCAGGAGCTGAAAACGCGTTTCCCGCAGTCTCAGCGCTCTAGCGCCTTTCTTTCATGGTTTTTCGTGCAACCTTATATAAACACACATCTGACAAGCTTGAAAAGGGCTGTTTCACCTTGTTTCGATGAAACATGATAGGACACAGTGTGTTTATGTCAGAAATCTCGGAAAAAAGCTTTTTTATATTATTTTATGGTAAATAATATCAAATATAATAGTTCATGTTAAAGGCCAATATGTTGGTAAAAATATGATTTAAACTCGAAAATCTGATGATTTGTGTGTGGTATGATCATTTTCATGCAATCTTAGGTATCAGCATGTGTTTTGAGTGAATCCCTGCATGCATGTACAAAAGTGCTTCTCAGGAGCTGAAAACGCGTTTCCCGCAGTCTCAGCGCTCTAGCGCCTTTCTTTCATGGTTTTTCGTGCAACCTTATATAAACACACATCTGACAAGCTTGAAAAGGGCTGTTTCACCTTGTTTCGATGAAACATGATAGGACACAGTGTGTTTATGTCAGAAATCTCGGAAAAAAGCTTTTTTATATTATTTTATGGTAAATAATATCAAATATAATAGTTCATGTTAAAGGCCAATATGTTGGTAAAAAAATGATTTAAACTCGAAAATCTGATGATTTGTGTGTGGTATGATCATTTTCATGCAATCTTAGGTATCAGCATGTGTTTTGAGTGAATCCCTGCATGCATGTACAAAAGTGCTTCTCAGGAGCTGAAAACGCGTTTCCCGCAGTCTCAGCGCTCTAGCGCCTTTCTTTCATGGTTTTTCGTGCAACCTTATATAAACACACATCTGACAAGCTTGAAAAGGGCTGTTTCACCTTGTTTCGATGAAACATGATAGGACACAGTGTGTTTATGTCAGAAATCTCGGAAAAAAGCTTTTTTATATTATTTTATGGTAAATAATATCAAATATAATAGTTCATGTTAAAGGCCAATATGTTGGTAAAAAAATGATTTAAACTCGAAAATCTGATGATTTGTGTGTGGTATGATCATTTTCATGCAATCTTAGGTATCAGCATGTGTTTTGAGTGAATCCCTGCATGCATGTACAAAAGTGCTTCTCAGGAGCTGAAAACGCGTTTCCCGCAGTCTCAGCGCTCTAGCGCCTTTCTTTCATGGTTTTTCGTGCAACCTTATATAAACACACATCTGACAAGCTTGAAAAGGGCTGTTTCACCTTGTTTCGATGAAACATGATAGGACACAGTGTGTTTATGTCAGAAATCTCGGAAAAAAGCTTTTTTATATTATTTTATGGTAAATAATATCAAATATAATAGTTCATGTTAAAGGCCAATATGTTGGTAAAAAAATGATTTAAACTCGAAAATCTGATGATTTGTGTGTGGTATGATCATTTTCATGCAATCTTAGGTATCAGCATGTGTTTTGAGTGAATCCCTGCATGCATGTACAAAAGTGCTTCTCAGGAGCTGAAAACGCGTTTCCCGCAGTCTCAGCGCTCTAGCGCCTTTCTTTCATGGTTTTTCGTGCAACCTTATATAAACACACATCTGACAAGCTTGAAAAGGGCTGTTTCACCTTGTTTCGATGAAACATGATAGGACACAGTGTGTTTATGTCAGAAATCTCGGAAAAAAGCTTTTTTATATTATTTTATGGTAAATAATATCAAATATAATAGTTCATGTTAAAGGCCAATATGTTGGTAAAAAAATGATTTAAACTCGAAAATCTGATGATTTGTGTGTGGTATGATCATTTTCATGCAATCTTAGGTATCAGCATGTGTTTTGAGTGAATCCCTGCATGCATGTACAAAAGTGCTTCTCAGGAGCTGAAAACGCGTTTCCCGCAGTCTCAGCGCTCTAGCGCCTTTCTTTCATGGTTTTTCGTGCAACCTTATATAAACACACATCTGACAAGCTTGAAAAGGGCTGTTTCACCTTGTTTCGATGAAACATGATAGGACACAGTGTGTTTATGTCAGAAATCTCGGAAAAAAGCTTTTTTATATTATTTTATGGTAAATAATATCAAATATAATAGTTCATGTTAAAGGCCAATATGTTGGTAAAAAAATGATTTAAACTCGAAAATCTGATGATTTGTGTGTGGTATGATCATTTTCATGCAATCTTAGGTATCAGCATGTGTTTTGAGTGAATCCCTGCATGCATGTACAAAAGTGCTTCTCAGGAGCTGAAAACGCGTTTCCCGCAGTCTCAGCGCTCTAGCGCCTTTCTTTCATGGTTTTTCGTGCAACCTTATATAAACACACATCTGACAAGCTTGAAAAGGGCTGTTTCACCTTGTTTCGATGAAACATGATAGGACACAGTGTGTTTATGTCAGAAATCTCGGAAAAAAGCTTTTTTATATTATTTTATGGTAAATAATATAAAATATAATAGTTCATGTTAAAGGCCAATATGTTGATAAAAATATGATTTAAACTCGAAAATCTGATGATTTGTGTGTGGTATGATCATTTTCATGCAATCTTAGGTATCAGCATGTGTTTTGAGTGAATCCCTGCATGCATGTACAAAAGTGCTTCTCAGGAGCTGAAAACGCGTTTCCCGCAGTCTCAGCGCTCTAGCGCCTTTCTTTCATGGTTTTTCGTGCAACCTTATATAAACACACATCTGACAAGCTTGAAAAGGGCTGTTTCACCTTGTTTCGATGAAACATGATAGGACACAGTGTGTTTATGTCAGAAATCTCGGAAAAAAGCTTTTTTATATTATTTTATGGTAAATAATATCAAATATAATAGTTCATGTTAAAGGCCAATATGTTGGTAAAAAAATGATTTAAACTCGAAAATCTGATGATTTGTGTGTGGTATGATCATTTTCATGCAATCTTAGGTATCAGCATGTGTTTTGAGTGAATCCCTGCATGCATGTACAAAAGTGCTTCTCAGGAGCTGAAAACGCGTTTCCCGCAGTCTCAGCGCTCTAGCGCCTTTCTTTCATGGTTTTTCGTGCAACCTTATATAAACACACATCTGACAAGCTTGAAAAGGGCTGTTTCACCTTGTTTCGATGAAACATGATAGGACACAGTGTGTTTATGTCAGAAATCTCGGAAAAAAGCTTTTTTATATTATTTTATGGTAAATAATATCAAATATAATAGTTCATGTTAAAGGCCAATATGTTGGTAAAAATATGATTTAAACTCGAAAATCTGATGATTTGTGTGTGGTATGATCATTTTCATGCAATCTTAGGTATCAGCATGTGTTTTGAGTGAATCCCTGCATGCATGTACAAAAGTGCTTCTCAGGAGCTGAAAACGCGTTTCCCGCAGTCTCAGCGCTCTAGCGCCTTTCTTTCATGGTTTTTCGTGCAACCTTATATAAACACACATCTGACAAGCTTGAAAAGGGCTGTTTCACCTTGTTTCGATGAAACATGATAGGACACAGTGTGTTTATGTCAGAAATCTCGGAAAAAAGGTTTTTTATATTATTTTTTGGTAAATAATATAAAATATAATAGTTCATGTTAAAGGCCAAAATGGTGGTAAAAAAATGACTTAAACTCGAAAATCTGATGATTTGTGTGTGGTATGATCATTTTCATTCAATCTTCGGTATCAGCATGTGTTTTGAGTGAATCCCTGCATGCATGTACAAAAGTGCTTCTCAGGAGCTGAAAACGCGTTTCCCGCAGTCTCAGCGCTCTAGCGCCTTTCTTTCATGGTTTTTCGTGCAACCTTATATAAACACACATCTGACAAGCTTGAAAAGGGCTGTTTCACCTTGTTTCGATGAAACATGATAGGACAAAGTGTGTTTATGTCAGAAATCTCGGAAAAAAGCTTTTTTATATTATTTTATGGTAAATAATATCAAATATAATAGTTCATGTTAAAGGCCAATATGTTGGTAAAAAAAATGATTTAAACTCGAAAATCTGATGATTTGTGTGTGGTATGATCATTTTCATGCAATCTTAGGTATCAGCATGTGTTTTGAGTGAATCCCTGCATGCATGTACAAAAGTGCTTCTCAGGAGCTGAAAACGCGTTTCCCGCAGTCTCAGCGCTCTAGCGCCTTTCTTTCATGGTTTTTCGTGCAACCTTATATAAACACACATCTGACAAGCTTGAAAAGGGCTGTTTCACCTTGTTTCGATGAAACATGATAGGACACAGTGTGTTTATGTCAGAAATCTCGGAAAAAAGCTTTTTTATATTATTTTATGGTAAATAATATAAAATATAATAGTTCATGTTAAAGGCCAAAATGGTGGTAAAAAAATGACTTAAACTCGAAAATCTGATGATTTGTGTGTGGTATGATCATTTTCATTCAATCTTCGGTATCAGCATGTGTTTTGAGTGAATCCCTGCATGCATGTACAAAAGTGCTTCTCAGGAGCTGAAAACGCGTTTCCCGCAGTCTCAGCGCTCTAGCGCCTTTCTTTCATGGTTTTTCGTGCAACCTTATATAAACACACATCTGACAAGCTTGAAAAGGGCTGTTTCACCTTGTTTCGATGAAACATGATAGGACACAGTGTGTTTATGTCAGAAATCTCGGAAAAAAGCTTTTTTATATTATTTTATGGTAAATAATATCAAATATAATAGTTCATGTTAAAGGCCAATATGTTGGTAAAAAAATGATTTAAACTCGAAAATCTGATGATTTGTGTGTGGTATGATCATTTTCATGCAATCTTAGGTATCAGCATGTGTTTTGAGTGAATCCCTGCATGCATGTACAAAAGTGCTTCTCAGGAGCTGAAAACGCGTTTCCCGCAGTCTCAGCGCTCTAGCGCCTTTCTTTCATGGTTTTTCGTGCAACCTTATATAAACACACATCTGACAAGCTTGAAAAGGGCTGTTTCACCTTGTTTCGATGAAACATGATAGGACACAGTGTGTTTATGTCAGAAATCTCGGAAAAAAGCTTTTTTATATTATTTTATGGTAAATAATATCAAATATAATAGTTCATGTTAAAGGCCAATATGTTGGTAAAAAAAATGATTTAAACTCGAAAATCTGATGATTTGTGTGTGGTATGATCATTTTCATGCAATCTTAGGTATCAGCATGTGTTTTGAGTGAATCCCTGCATGCATGTACAAAAGTGCTTCTCAGGAGCTGAAAACGCGTTTCCCGCAGTCTCAGCGCTCTAGCGCCTTTCTTTCATGGTTTTTCGTGCAACCTTATATAAACACACATCTGACAAGCTTGAAAAGGGCTGTTTCACCTTGTTTCGATGAAACATGATAGGACACAGTGTGTTTATGTCAGAAATCTCGGAAAAAAGGTTTTTTATATTATTTTTTGGTAAATAATATAAAATATAATAGTTCATGTTAAAGGCCAAAATGGTGGTAAAAAAATGACTTAAACTCGAAAATCTGATGATTTGTGTGTGGTATGATCATTTTCATTCAATCTTCGGTATCAGCATGTGTTTTGAGTGAATCCCTGCATGCATGTACAAAAGTGCTTCTCAGGAGCTGAAAACGCGTTTCCCGCAGTCTCAGCGCTCTAGCGCCTTTCTTTCATGGTTTTTCGTGCAACCTTATATAAACACACATCTGACAAGCTTGAAAAGGGCTGTTTCACCTTGTTTCGATGAAACATGATAGGACACAGTGTGTTTATGTCAGAAATCTCGGAAAAAAGCTTTTTTATATTATTTTATGGTAAATAATATCAAATATAATAGTTCATGTTAAAGGCCAATATGTTGGTAAAAATATGATTTAAACTCGAAAATCTGATGATTTGTGTGTGGTATGATCATTTTCATGCAATCTTAGGTATCAGCATGTGTTTTGAGTGAATCCCTGCATGCATGTACAAAAGTGCTTCTCAGGAGCTGAAAACGCGTTTCCCGCAGTCTCAGCGCTCTAGCGCCTTTCTTTCATGGTTTTTCGTGCAACCTTATATAAACACACATCTGACAAGCTTGAAAAGGGCTGTTTCACCTTGTTTCGATGAAACATGATAGGACACAGTGTGTTTATGTCAGAAATCTCGGAAAAAAGCTTTTTTATATTATTTTATGGTAAATAATATCAAATATAATAGTTCATGTTAAAGGCCAATATGTTGGTAAAAAAATGATTTAAACTCGAAAATCTGATGATTTGTGTGTGGTATGATCATTTTCATGCAATCTTAGGTATCAGCATGTGTTTTGAGTGAATCCCTGCATGCATGTACAAAAGTGCTTCTCAGGAGCTGAAAACGCGTTTCCCGCAGTCTCAGCGCTCTAGCGCCTTTCTTTCATGGTTTTTCGTGCAACCTTATATAAACACACATCTGACAAGCTTGAAAAGGGCTGTTTCACCTTGTTTCGATGAAACATGATAGGACACAGTGTGTTTATGTCAGAAATCTCGGAAAAAAGCTTTTTTATATTATTTTATGGTAAATAATATCAAATATAATAGTTCATGTTAAAGGCCAATATGTTGGTAAAAAAAATGATTTAAACTCGAAAATCTGATGATTTGTGTGTGGTATGATCATTTTCATGCAATCTTAGGTATCAGCATGTGTTTTGAGTGAATCCCTGCATGCATGTACAAAAGTGCTTCTCAGGAGCTGAAAACGCGTTTCCCGCAGTCTCAGCGCTCTAGCGCCTTTCTTTCATGGTTTTTCGTGCAACCTTATATAAACACACATCTGACAAGCTTGAAAAGGGCTGTTTCACCTTGTTTCGATGAAACATGATAGGACACAGTGTGTTTATGTCAGAAATCTCGGAAAAAAGGTTTTTTATATTATTTTTTGGTAAATAATATAAAATATAATAGTTCATGTTAAAGGCCAAAATGGTGGTAAAAAAATGACTTAAACTCGAAAATCTGATGATTTGTGTGTGGTATGATCATTTTCATTCAATCTTCGGTATCAGCATGTGTTTTGAGTGAATCCCTGCATGCATGTACAAAAGTGCTTCTCAGGAGCTGAAAACGCGTTTCCCGCAGTCTCAGCGCTCTAGCGCCTTTCTTTCATGGTTTTTCGTGCAACCTTATATAAACACACATCTGACAAGCTTGAAAAGGGCTGTTTCACCTTGTTTCGATGAAACATGATAGGACACAGTGTGTTTATGTCAGAAATCTCGGAAAAAAGCTTTTTTATATTATTTTATGGTAAATAATATCAAATATAATAGTTCATGTTAAAGGCCAATATGTTGGTAAAAAAATGATTTAAACTCGAAAATCTGATGATTTGTGTGTGGTATGATCATTTTCATGCAATCTTAGGTATCAGCATGTGTTTTGAGTGAATCCCTGCATGCATGTACAAAAGTGCTTCTCAGGAGCTGAAAACGCGTTTCCCGCAGTCTCAGCGCTCTAGCGCCTTTCTTTCATGGTTTTTCGTGCAACCTTATATAAACACACATCTGACAAGCTTGAAAAGGGCTGTTTCACCTTGTTTCGATGAAACATGATAGGACACAGTGTGTTTATGTCAGAAATCTCGGAAAAAAGCTTTTTTATATTATTTTATGGTAAATAATATCAAATATAATAGTTCATGTTAAAGGCCAATATGTTGGTAAAAATATGATTTAAACTCGAAAATCTGATGATTTGTGTGTGGTATGATCATTTTCATGCAATCTTAGGTATCAGCATGTGTTTTGAGTGAATCCCTGCATGCATGTACAAAAGTGCTTCTCAGGAGCTGAAAACGCGTTTCCCGCAGTCTCAGCGCTCTAGCGCCTTTCTTTCATGGTTTTTCGTGCAACCTTATATAAACACACATCTGACAAGCTTGAAAAGGGCTGTTTCACCTTGTTTCGATGAAACATGATAGGACACAGTGTGTTTATGTCAGAAATCTCGGAAAAAAGCTTTTTTATATTATTTTTTGGTAAATAATATAAAATATAATAGTTCATGTTAAAGGCCAAAATGGTGGTAAAAAAATGACTTAAACTCGAAAATCTGATGATTTGTGTGTGGTATGATCATTTTCATTCAATCTTCGGTATCAGCATGTGTTTTGAGTGAATCCCTGCATGCATGTACAAAAGTGCTTCTCAGGAGCTGAAAACGCGTTTCCCGCAGTCTCAGCGCTCTAGCGCCTTTCTTTCATGGTTTTTCGTGCAACCTTATATAAACACACATCTGACAAGCTTGAAAAGGGCTGTTTCACCTTGTTTCGATGAAACATGATAGGACACAGTGTGTTTATGTCAGAAATCTCGGAAAAAAGCTTTTTTATATTATTTTATGGTAAATAATATCAAATATAATAGTTCATGTTAAAGGCCAATATGTTGGTAAAAAAATGATTTAAACTCGAAAATCTGATGATTTGTGTGTGGTATGATCATTTTCATGCAATCTTAGGTATCAGCATGTGTTTTGAGTGAATCCCTGCATGCATGTACAAAAGTGCTTCTCAGGAGCTGAAAACGCGTTTCCCGCAGTCTCAGCGCTCTAGCGCCTTTCTTTCATGGTTTTTCGTGCAACCTTATATAAGCACACATCTGACAAGCTTGAAAAGGGCTGTTTCACCTTGTTTCGATGAAACATGATAGGACACAGTGTGTTTATGTCAGAAATCTCGGAAAAAAGCTTTTTTATATTATTTTTATGGTAAATAATATAAAATATAACAGTTCATGTTAAAGGCCAATATGTTGATAAAAATATGATTTAAACGCGAAAATCTGATGATTTGTGTGTGCTATGATCATTTTCATGCAATCTTAGGTATCAGCATGTGTTTTGAGTGAATCCCTGCATGCATGTACAAAAGTGCTTCTCAGGAGCTGAAAACGCGTTTCCCGCAGTCTCAGCGCTCTAGCGCCTTTCTTTCATGGTTTTTCGTGCAACCTTATATAAACACACATCTGACAAGCTTGAAAAGGGCTGTTTCACCTTGTTTCGATGAAACATGATAGGACACAGTGTGTTTATGTCAGAAATCTCGGAAAAAAGCTTTTTTATATTATTTTATGGTAAATAATATCAAATATAATAGTTCATGTTAAAGGCCAAAATGGTGGTAAAAAAATGACTTAAACTCGAAAATCTGATGATTTGTGTGTGGTATGATCATTTTCATTCAATCTTCGGTATCAGCATGTGTTTTGAGTGAATCCCTGCATGCATGTACAAAAGTGCTTCTCAGGAGCTGAAAACGCGTTTCCCGCAGTCTCAGCGCTCTAGCGCCTTTCTTTCATGGTTTTTCGTGCAACCTTATATAAACACACATCTGACAAGCTTGAAAAGGGCTGTTTCACCTTGTTTCGATGAAACATGATAGGACACAGTGTGTTTATGTCAGAAATCTCGGAAAAAAGCTTTTTTATATTATTTTTTGGTAAATAATATAAAATATAATAGTTCATGTTAAAGGCCAAAATGGTGGTAAAAAAATGACTTAAACTCGAAAATCTGATGATTTGTGTGTGGTATGATCATTTTCATTCAATCTTCGGTATCAGCATGTGTTTTGAGTGAATCCCTGCATGCATGTACAAAAGTGCTTCTCAGGAGCTGAAAACGCGTTTCCCGCAGTCTCAGCGCTCTAGCGCCTTTCTTTCATGGTTTTTCGTGCAACCTTATATAAACACACATCTGACAAGCTTGAAAAGGGCTGTTTCACCTTGTTTCGATGAAACATGATAGGACAAAGTGTGTTTATGTCAGAAATCTCGGAAAAAAGCTTTTTTATATTATTTTATGGTAAATAATATCAAATATAATAGTTCATGTTAAAGGCCAATATGTTGGTAAAAAAAATGATTTAAACTCGAAAATCTGATGATTTGTGTGTGGTATGATCATTTTCATGCAATCTTAGGTATCAGCATGTGTTTTGAGTGAATCCCTGCATGCATGTACAAAAGTGCTTCTCAGGAGCTGAAAACGCGTTTCCCGCAGTCTCAGCGCTCTAGCGCCTTTCTTTCATGGTTTTTCGTGCAACCTTATATAAACACACATCTGACAAGCTTGAAAAGGGCTGTTTCACCTTGTTTCGATGAAACATGATAGGACACAGTGTGTTTATGTCAGAAATCTCGGAAAAAAGCTTTTTTATATTATTTTATGGTAAATAATATAAAATATAATAGTTCATGTTAAAGGCCAAAATGGTGGTAAAAAAATGACTTAAACTCGAAAATCTGATGATTTGTGTGTGGTATGATCATTTTCATTCAATCTTCGGTATCAGCATGTGTTTTGAGTGAATCCCTGCATGCATGTACAAAAGTGCTTCTCAGGAGCTGAAAACGCGTTTCCCGCAGTTTCAGCGCTCTAGCGCCTTTCTTTCATGGTTTTTCGTGCAACCTTATATAAACACACATCTGACAAGCTTGAAAAGGGCTGTTTCACCTTGTTTCGATGAAACATGATAGGACACAGTGTGTTTATGTCAGAAATCTCGGAAAAAAGCTTTTTTATATTATTTTATGGTAAATAATATAAAATATAATAGTTCATGTTAAAGGCCAATATGTTGGTAAAAATATGATTTAAACTCGAAAATCTGATGATTTGTGTGTGGTATGATCATTTTCATGCAATCTTAGGTATCAGCATGTGTTTTGAGTGAATCCCTGCATGCATGTACAAAAGTGCTTCTCAGGAGCTGAAAACGCGTTTCCCGCAGTCTCAGCGCTCTAGCGCCTTTCTTTCATGGTTTTTCGTGCAACCTTATATAAACACACATCTGACAAGCTTGAAAAGGGCTGTTTCACCTTGTTTCGATGAAACATGATAGGACAAAGTGTGTTTATGTCAGAAATCTCGGAAAAAAGCTTTTTTATATTATTTTATGGTAAATAATATCAAATATAATAGTTCATGTTAAAGGCCAATATGTTGGTAAAAAAAATGATTTAAACTCGAAAATCTGATGATTTGTGTGTGGTATGATCATTTTCATGCAATCTTAGGTATCAGCATGTGTTTTGAGTGAATCCCTGCATGCA